>NW_026131295.1:0-177851 GCF_021347895.1 Acanthochromis polyacanthus
GTTACCTTCCTGATTTTCCTACGCTTCAAATGCTGTTTCTGAGCTGAAATGCACAGTTTGGTCAAATATGCTGTTCATGCAATTCCTTACATAAACAAGTCCTTGAACATCATTTTCCTTCATATTTATCACATTTCAAGTCATTCTGAGTTACAAATTTGTCTGTCAACATGAACTTCACGTGAATGCTTGTTCATGCCATTCCTTCAAACCAAGTCAACTCAAACATCATTTGCCGTCCTACTGATCACATTTCAAATCATTCTGAAGAAGAAATTGTGTGTCAACATGAAAATTCGCGTTAATGTAGCCTTCATGACTTGTCTGCACTTCAAATGGTTGTGCTGTGCTGAAATGCACAGTTTGGTCTAATATGCTGTTCATGCAATTCCTTACATAAACAACACCTTAAACATCATCTGCCTTCATACTGATCACATTTCAAGTCATTCTGAAGAAGAACTTTGTGAGTCAACATGAAATTCACGTCAATGTTGCCTTCCTGATTTTCCTGCGCTTCAAATGCTGTTTCTGAGCTGAAATGCACAGTTTGGTCAAATATGTTGTTCATGCAATTCGCTAAATGCAGAACACCTAAAACATCATTTTCCTTCATATTCATCACAGTTTAAGTCATTCTGAGGAAGAAATTTGTTTGTCAACATGAACTTCACGTTAAATCAAACTTCATGACTTGTCTGCGCTTCAAATGCTGTTTCTGAGCTCAAATTGACATTTTGCTCCAATAATGTTGTCCCCGCAATTCGTTACATCCAGAACACTTAAAACATCATTTTCCTTCATATTTATCAGATTTCAAGTCATTCCGAAGAAGAACTTTGTGTGTCAACATGAACTTCACATCAATGTTGCCTTCATGATTTTCCTGCACTTCAAATGCTGTTTCTGAGCTGAAATGCACAGTTTGGTCAAATATGCTGTTCATGCAATTCGCTACATGCAGACCACCTAAAACATCATTTTCCTTCATGTTTATCACATTTCAAGTCATTCTGAAGAAGAACTTTGTGTGTCAACATGAAATTCACGTCAATGATTGCCTTCCTGATTTTCCTGCGCTTCAAATGCTGTTTCTGAGCTGAAATGCACAGTTTGGTCAAATATGCTGTTCATGCAATTCCTCACATAAACAACACCTTAAACATCTTCTGCCTTCATATTCATCACAGTTCAAGTCATTCTGAGGAAGAAATTTGTTTGTCAACATGAACTTCACGTTAAATCAAACTTCATGACTTGTCTGCGCTTCAAATGCTGTTTCAATTGGTCAATTGACGTTTTGCTCCAATATTGTTTTCCCTGCAATTCGTTACTTCCAGAACACTTAAAACATCATTTTTCTTGATATTTATCACATTTCAAGTCATTCTGAAGAAGAACTTTGTGAGTCAACATGAACTTCACGTCAATGTTACCTTCCTGATTTTCCTGCGCTTCAAATGCTGTTTCTGAGCTGAAATGCACAGTTTGGTCCAATATGCTGTTCACGAAATTCGCAAAATGCAGAACACCTAAAACATCATTTTCCTTCATATTCATCACAGTTTAAGTCATTCTGAGGAAGAAATTTGTTTGTCAACATGAACTTCACGTTAAATCAAACTTCATGACTCTTCTGCGCTTCAAATGCTGTTTCTGAGCTGAAATGCACAGTTTGGTCAAATATGCTGTTCATGCAATTCCTCACATAAACAACACCTTAAACATCATCTGCCTTCATACTGATCACATTTCAAGTCATTCTGAAGAAGAACTTAGAGAGTCAACATGAAATTCACGTCAATGTTGCCTTCCTGATTTTCCTGCGCTTCAAATGCTGTTTCTGAGCTGAAATGCACAGTTTGGTCAAATATGTTGTTCGTGCAATTCGCTTAATGCAGAACACCTAAAACATCAATTTCCTTCATATCTATCACATTTCAAGTCATTCTGAAGAAGAACTTTGTGAGTCAACATGAAATTCACGTCAATGTTGCCTTCCTGATTTTCCTGCTCTTCAAATGCTGTTTCTGAGCTCAAATTGACATTTTGCTCAAATATGTTGCCCCTGCAATTCGTTACATCCAGAACACCTTAAACATCATTTCCTTCATATTTATCACATTTGAAGTCATTCTGAGGAAGAAATTTGTTTGTCAACACGAACTTCACGTTAAATCAAACTTCATGACTCTTCTGCCCTTCAAATGCTGTTTCTGAGCTGAAATGCACAGTTTGGTCAAATATGTTGTTCATGCAATTCGCTAAATGCAGAACACCTAAAACATCATTTTCCTTCATATCTATCACATTTGAAGTCATTCTGAAGAAGAACTTTGTGTTTCAACATGAAATTCAGGTCAATGTTACCTTCCTGATTTTCCTACGCATCAAATGCTGTTTCTGAGCTGAAATGCACAGTTTGGTCAAATATGCTGTTCATGCAATTCCTTACATAAACAAGTCCTTGAACATCATTTTCCTTCATATTTATCACATTTCAAGTCATTCTGAGTTACAAATTTGTCTGTCAACATGAACTTCACGTGAATGCTTGTTCATGCCATTCCTTCAAACCAAGTCAACTCAAACATCATTTGCCTTCCTACTGATCACATTTGAAATCATTCTGAAGAAGAAATTTGTGTGTCAACATGAAATTCGCGTTAATGTAGCCTTCATGACTTGTCTGCGCTTCAAATGCTGTTTCTGAGCTGAAATGCACAGTTTGGTCAAATATGCTGTTCATGCAATTCCTCACATAAACAACACCTTAAACATCATCTGCCTTCATACTGATCACATTTCAAGTCATTCTGAAGAAGAACTTAGAGAGTCAACATGAAATTCACGTCAATGTTGCCTTCCTGATTTTCCTGCGCTTCAAATGCTGTTTCTGAGCTGAAATGCACAGTTTGGTCAAATATGCTGTTCATGCAATTCCTCACATAAACAGCACCTTAAACATCATCGGCCTTCATACTGATCACATTTCAAGTCATTCTGAAGAAGAACTTTGTGTGTCAACATGAACTGCACATCAATGTTGCCTTCCTGATTTTCCTGCACTTCAAATGCTGTTTCTGAGCTGAAATGCACAGTTTGGTCAAATATGCTGTTCATGCAATTCCTCACATAAACAACACCTTGAACATCATCTGCCTTCATACTGATCACATTTCAAGTCATTCTGAAGAGGAACTTAGAGAGTCAACATGAACTGCACATCAATGTTGCCTTCCTGATTTTCCTGCGCTTCAAATGCTGTTTCTGAGCTGAAATGCACAGTTTGGTCAAATATGCTGTTCATGCAATTCCTCACATAAACAACACCTTAAACATCATCTGCCTTCATATTCATCACAGTTCAAGTCATTCTGAGGAAGAAATTTGTTGTCAACATGAACTTCACGTTAAATCAAACTTCATGACTTGTCTGCGCTTCAAATGCTGTTTCTGAGCTCAAATTGACGTTTTGTTCCAATATTGTTTTCCCTGCAATTCGTTACTTCCAGAACACTTAAAACATCATTTTTCTTCATATTTATCACATTTCAAGTCATTCTGAAGAACAACTTTGTGTGTCAACATGAACTTCACGTCAATGTTGCCTTCCTGATTTTCCTGTGCTTCAAATGCTGTTTCTGAGCTGAAATGCACAGTTTGGTCCAATATGCTGTTCACGAAATTCGCAAAATGCAGAACACCTAAAACATCATTTTCCTTCATATTCATCACAGTTTAAGTCATTCTGAGGAAGAAATTTGTTTGTCAACATGAACTTCACGTTAAATCAAACTTCATGACTCTTCTGCGCTTCAAATGCTGTTTCTGAGCTGAAATGCACAGTTTGGTCAAATATGCTGTTCATGCAATTCCTCACATAAACAGCACCTTAAACATCATCGGCCTTCATACTGATCACATTTCAAGTCATTCTAAAGAAGAACTTTGTGTGTCAACATGAACTGCACATCAATGTTGCCTTCCTGATTTTCCTGCGCTTCAAATGCTGTTTCTGAGCTGAAATGCACAGTTTGGTCAAATATGCTGTTCATGCAATTCCTCACATAAACAACACCTTAAACATCATCTGCCTTCTTACTGATCACATTTCAAGTCATTCTGAAGAAGAACTTTGTGAGTCAACATGAACTTCACGTTAAATCAAACTTCATGACTCTTCTGCTCTTCAAATGCTGTTTCTGAGCTGAAATGCACAGTTTGGTCAAATATGTTGTTCGTGCAATTCGCTAAATGCAGAACACCTAAAACATCAATTTCCTTCATATCTATCACATTTCAAGTCATTCTGAAGAAGAACTTTGTGAGTCAACATGAAATTCACGTCAATGTTGCCTTCCTGATTTTCCTGCTCTTCAAATGCTGTTTCTGAGCTCAAATTGACATTTTGCTCAAATATGTTGCCCCTGCAATTCGTTACATCGAGAACACCTTAAACATCATTTTCCTTCATATTTATCACATTTGAAGTCATTCTGAGGAAGAAATTTGTTTGTCAACACGAACTTCACGTTAAATCAAACTTCATGACTCTTCTGCCCTTCAAATGCTGTTTCTGAGCTGAAATGCACAGTTTGGTCAAATATGTTGTTCATGCAATTCGCTAAATGCAGAACACCTAAAACATCATTTTCCTTCATATCTATCACATTTCAAGTCATTCTGAAGAAGAACTTTGTGTGTCAACATGAAATTCAGGTCAATGTTACCTTCCTGATTTTCCTACGCTTCAAATGCTGTTTCTGAGCTGAAATGCACAGTTTGGTCAAATATGCTGTTCATGCAATTCCTTACATAAACAAGTCCTTGAACATCATTTTCCTTCATATTTATCACATTTCAAGTCATTCTGAGTTACAAATTTGTCTGTCAACATGAACTTCACGTGAATGCTTGTTCATGCCATTCCTTCAAACCAAGTCAACTCAAACATCATTTGCCGTCCTACTGATCACATTTCAAATCATTCTGAAGAAGAAATTTGTGTGTCAACATGAAATTCGCGTTAATGTAGCCTTCATGACTTGTCTGCACTTCAAATGGTTGTGCTGTGCTGAAATGCACAGTTTGGTCTAATATGCTGTTCATGCAATTCCTTACATAAACAACACCTTAAACATCATCTGCCTTCATACTGATCACATTTCAAGTCATTCTGAAGAAGAACTTTGTGAGTCAACATGAAATTCACGTCAATGTTTGCCTTCCTGATTTTCCTGCGCTTCAAATGCTGTTTCTGAGCTGAAATGCACAGTTTGGTCAAATATGCTGTTCATGCAATTCCTCACATAAACAACACCTTAAACATCATCTGCCTTCATATTCATCACAGTTCAAGTCATTCTGAGGAAGAACTTTGTGAGTCAACATGAACTTCACGTTAAATCAAACTTCATGACTTGTCTGCGCTTCAAATGCTGTTTCTGAGCTCAAATTGACGTTTTGCTCCAATATTGTTTTCCCTGCAATTCGTTACTTCCAGAACACTTAAAACATCATTTTTCTTCATATTTATCACATTTCAAGTCATTCTGAAGAACAACTTTGTGTGTCAACATGAACTTCACGTCAATGTTGCCTTCCTGGTTTTCCTGCGCTTCAAATGCTGTTTCTGAGCTGAAATGCACAGTTTGGTCAAATATGCTGTTCATGCAATTCCTCACATAAACAACACCTTAAACATCATCTGCCTTCATATTCATCACAGTTCAAGTCATTCTGAGGAAGAAATTTGTTTGTCAACATGAACTTCACGTTAAATCAAACTTCATGACTTGTCTGCGCTTCAAATGCTGTTTCTGAGCTCAAATTGACGTTTTGCTCCAATATTGTTTTCCCTGCAATTCGTTACTTCCAGAACACTTAAAACATCATTTTTCTTCATATTTATCACATTTCAAGTCATTCTGAAGAACAACTTTGTGTGTCAACATGAACTTCACGTCAATGTTGCCTTCCTGATTTTCCTGCTGTCAAGTAAGATGCAGATGTTGAGGTCTCAGAGAGGACTCGGGCTCATTACGGCCCTAAGGTAACGAAGGTTTTGAAGCAGACAAATAAAGATCTTAAGAAGAAACATTATAAGTTAACCATATGATTGTGCTTGCTAAAATACATACATATTTTTTGAAGTGTTGATTTGATTGAAGTAATGATTCAGACGATTTATTATGTTCAGATTGAGAAGAATGATTTAAGAAGTGATTCTGTGTGAAGTAATCCTTGGTTAGGCTCTGTGTGTGCGTACAGGCCTCATAGGCTTGTGTGTCCAGGCCTTAAAAAAGCAGAAATGCAGTAAACAACAGTCACCATGACTCGGCAGCCACAATGACATTGCAGCCTCCTCAGAAAAAAGGGAAGTTTGGGAAAAACCCAAAAGGGTGGGCTGAAATGTGTGTGTGTTAAACGGAATGTGGACACTGTGTATTTGCTGTAACAACATGACTTCTGTATTACTGCTGTATGTGATGACAAGTTGATTGCATAAGTTAGACGGTGTCAGAGGGCGTACCTAGCCAGTTTTGTGTGTCAAGAGAAAGTATAAGAATAGGAGAGCAGAGACATTTTTTGGGAGTTGTTCGCCGGAGCCGTCAGAAGAACAGCAAAGGGAACTTGGCCAGAGTTCTGAAGAATCTTCACCTTCCTCTCTTGCCCGAGAGACGGGAAGACGACGCGGGACTTAGGCTCCAGAGATCGCTGAGGACATCGTTGGAAGCAAAGTCTTTTTCTGACTTTGTTCAACAAGCGAAGACCACACTCTGCCAAACGGAGAGTCCTAAGAGGTTCTGCAGTTATCCAGAAGAAACCAACAGAGGGAAGAACCGACTACACCCGAAGAGGCAAAGGAGGCAACAGCACCGGGCTGTTCCCCTCCCCGGGGCTGGGAGACCCAGTGACCCACTACAGCCTGTACAGACGAGGGTTTTCCATCACCACCATACCACAGAGAAGACAGCTGGGGCGTAAGCACTAACGTTCCAGCCAATTCCAGAAGATAACTGCCAGACCACGATTGGCTTACAGGACTCCTCCGCTCCCCCCTGCGGAGGGATAAGATCCTTTTGTCCACAAAGAAGACATCGTACCGAGTCCTCCGGACAACTGAGTGCTTTTCCCAGACGCAAGACAAGACCGAGTGATACGGTAGTGGCCACGCTGTTCGCTCTCTCTCCTAAATTTAATAATTAGAGAAGATTGTCAGGTACGCTCAATTTATTTACTTTAGTCTCATTTTTAATCAGAAATAATTAATTGTTTTAATCATGAATTGATGCTGTGCTCTTGCTAAAGTTTGCTTAATAAAAAGCTGTATTGCATTTAAAGAGATGCCTAATGAAATTATTATAAATCACTGAAAATCTGCATAGTGGTAAAAAGTTAAGTTGATTGTGTGCATTCAAACCAATGGTTCTTAAAGGTTACTTAGTCCAAAGTGAGAGTGTTTAAACATTACCCCTGAGGTTAGTTCTTTCCAAACCTCTAAAACGAACCCAGGAACAGCACCAAGTGCAGGCAAGTCCTTATGAGAGCAGCTGACCGATAACGAATGTGAATGATAGATCAATTCTACCACTTAGAAAAGCTGCTTGGTGGGATAGCATTTATCAGATAAGAGGGGTGAGACATTCGGATGCAAGGCAGTTAGAACCTGGGCGAGTGTCTCTCGATTCCAGCTTAATTTATTCTGCTGAAACCTGTTAGGTGAAATACTAATAGGCAGATAGAATCTAACCCTTTAAACGGAGAGCTGGACCAATTTTAACCTGAGGCAAGGGTTAAAAAAGGCTAGACTGGCGAACACTGCGCTTCAAATGCTGTTTCTGAGCTGAAATGCACAGTTTGGTCCAATATGCTGTTCACGAAATTCGCAAAATGCAGAACACCTAAAACAACATTTTCCTTCATATTCATCACAGTTTAAGTCATTCTGAGGAAGAAATTTGTTTGTCAACATGAACTTCACGTTAAATCAAACTTCATGACTCTTCTGCGCTTCAAATGCTGTTTCTGAGCTGAAATGCACAGTTTGGTCAAATATGCTGTTCATGCAATTCCTCACATAAACAACACCTTAATCATCATCTGCCTTCTTACTGATCACATTTCAAGTCATTCTGAAGAAGAACTTTGTGTGTCAACATGAACTGCACATCAATGTTGCCTTCCTGATTTTCCTGCACTTCAAATGCTGTTTCTGAGCTGAAATGCACAGTTTGGTCAAATATGCTGTTCATGCAATTCCTCACATAAACAACACCTTAAACATCATCTGCCTTCATACTGATCACATTTCAAGTCATTCTGAAGAGGAACTTAGAGAGTCAACATGAAATTCACGTCAATGTTGCCTTCCTGATTTTCCTGCGCTTCAAATGCTGTTTCTGAGCTGAAATGCACAGTTTGGTCAAATATGCTGTTCATGCAATTCCTCACATAAACAACACCTTAAACATCATCTGCCTTCTTACTGATCACATTTCAAGTCATTCTGAAGAAGAACTTTGTGAGTCAACATGAACTTCACGTTAAATCAAACTTCATGACTCTTCTGCGCTTCAAATGCTGTTTCTGAGCTGAAATGCACAGTTTGGTCAAATATGTTGTTCGTGCAATTCGCTAAATGCAGAACACCTAAAACATCAATTTCCTTCATATCTATCACATTTCAAGTCATTCTGAAGAAGAACTTTGTGAGTCAACATGAAATTCACGTCAATGTTGCCTTCCTGATTTTCCTGCTCTTCAAATGCTGTTTCTGAGCTCAAATTGACATTTTGCTCAAATATGTTGCCCCTGCAATTCGTTACATCCAGAACACCTTAAACATCATTTTCCTTCATATTTATCACATTTGAAGTCATTCTGAGGAAGAAATTTGTTTGTCAGCACGAACTTCACGTTAAATCAAACTTCATGACTTGTCTGCGCTTCAAATGCTGTTTCTGAGCTCAAATTGACGTTTTGCTCCAATATTGTTTTCCCTGCAATTCGTTACTTCCAGAACACTTAAAACATCATTTTTCTTCATATTTATCACATTTCAAGTCATTCTGAAGAACAACTTTGTGTGTCAACATGAACTTCACGTCAATGTTGCCTTCCTGGTTTTCCTGCGCTTCAAATGCTGTTTCTGAGCTGAAATGCACAGTTTGGTCAAATATGCTGTTCATGCAATTCGCTACATGCAGAACACCTAAAACATCATCTGCCTTCATATTCATCACAGTTCAAGTCATTCTGAGGAAGAAATTTGTTTGTCAACATGAACTTCACGTTAAATCAAACTTCATGACTTGTCTGCGCTTCAAATGCTGTTTCTGAGCTCAAATTGACGTTTTGCTCCAATATTGTTTTCCCTGCAATTCGTTACTTCCAGAACACTTAAAACATCATTTTTCTTCATATTTATCACATTTCAAGTCATTCTGAAGAACAACTTTGTGTGTCAACATGAACTTCACGTCAATGTTGCCTTCCTGATTTTCCTGCGCTTCAAATGCTGTTTCTGAGCTGAAATGCACAGTTTGGTCCAATATGCTGTTCACGAAATTCGCAAAATGCAGAACACCTAAAACATCATTTTCCTTCATATTCATCACAGTTTAAGTCATTCTGAGGAAGAAATTTGTTTGTCAACACGAACTTCACGTTAAATCAAACTTCATGACTCTTCTGCCCTTCAAATGCTGTTTCTGAGCTGAAATGCACAGTTTGGTCAAATATGTTGTTCATGCAATTCGCTAAATGCAGAACACCTAAAACATCATTTTCCTTCATATCTATCACATTTCAAGTCATTCTGAAGAAGAACTTTGTGTGTCAACATGAAATTCAGGTCAATGTTACCTTCCTGATTTTCCTACGCTTCAAATGCTGTTTCTGAGCTGAAATGCACAGTTTGGTCAAATATGCTGTTCATGCAATTCCTCACATAAACAACACCTTAAACATCATCTGCCTTCATACTGATCACATTTCAAGTCATTCTGAAGAGGAACTTAGAGAGTCAACATGAAATTCACGTCAATGTTGCCTTCCTGATTTTCCTGCGCTTCAAATGCTGTTTCTGAGCTGAAATGCACAGTTTGGTCAAATATGCTGTTCATGCAATTCCTCACATAAACAACACCTTAAACATCATCTGCCTTCTTACTGATCACATTTCAAGTCATTCTGAAGAAGAACTTTGTGAGTCAACATGAACTTCACGTTAAATCAAACTTCATGACTCTTCTGCGCTTCAAATGCTGTTTCTGAGCTGAAATGCACAGTTTGGTCAAATATGTTGTTCGTGCAATTCGCTAAATGCAGAACACCTAAAACATCAATTTCCTTCATATCTATCACATTTCAAGTCATTCTGAAGAAGAACTTTGTGAGTCAACATGAAATTCACGTCAATGTTGCCTTCCTGATTTTCCTGCTCTTCAAATGCTGTTTCTGAGCTCAAATTGACATTTTGCTCAAATATGTTGCCCCTGCAATTCGTTACATCCAGAACACCTTAAACATCATTTTCCTTCATATTTATCACATTTGAAGTCATTCTGAGGAAGAAATTTGTTTGTCAGCACGAACTTCACGTTAAATCAAACTTCATGACTTGTCTGCGCTTCAAATGCTGTTTCTGAGCTCAAATTGACGTTTTGCTCCAATATTGTTTTCCCTGCAATTCGTTACTTCCAGAACACTTAAAACATCATTTTTCTTCATATTTATCACATTTCAAGTCATTCTGAAGAACAACTTTGTGTGTCAACATGAACTTCACGTCAATGTTGCCTTCCTGGTTTTCCTGCGCTTCAAATGCTGTTTCTGAGCTGAAATGCACAGTTTGGTCAAATATGCTGTTCATGCAATTCGCTACATGCAGAACACCTAAAACATCATCTGCCTTCATATTCATCACAGTTCAAGTCATTCTGAGGAAGAAATTTGTTTGTCAACATGAACTTCACGTTAAATCAAACTTCATGACTTGTCTGCGCTTCAAATGCTGTTTCTGAGCTCAAATTGACGTTTTGCTCCAATATTGTTTTCCCTGCAATTCGTTACTTCCAGAACACTTAAAACATCATTTTTCTTCATATTTATCACATTTCAAGTCATTCTGAAGAACAACTTTGTGTGTCAACATGAACTTCACGTCAATGTTGCCTTCCTGATTTTCCTGCGCTTCAAATGCTGTTTCTGAGCTGAAATGCACAGTTTGGTCCAATATGCTGTTCACGAAATTCGCAAAATGCAGAACACCTAAAACATCATTTTCCTTCATATTCATCACAGTTTAAGTCATTCTGAGGAAGAAATTTGTTTGTCAACACGAACTTCACGTTAAATCAAACTTCATGACTCTTCTGCCCTTCAAATGCTGTTTCTGAGCTGAAATGCACAGTTTGGTCAAATATGTTGTTCATGCAATTCGCTAAATGCAGAACACCTAAAACATCATTTTCCTTCATATCTATCACATTTCAAGTCATTCTGAAGAAGAACTTTGTGTGTCAACATGAAATTCAGGTCAATGTTACCTTCCTGATTTTCCTACGCTTCAAATGCTGTTTCTGAGCTGAAATGCACAGTTTGGTCAAATATGCTGTTCATGCAATTCCTTACATAAACAAGTCCTTGAACATCATTTTCCTTCATATTTATCACATTTCAAGTCATTCTGAGTTACAAATTTTTCTGTCAACATGAACTTCACGTGAATGCTTGTTCATGCCATTCCTTCAAACCAAGTCAACTCAAACATCATTTTCCTTCATATTTATCACATTTGAAGTCATTCTGAGGAAGAAATTTGTTTGTCAACACGAACTTCACGTTAAATCAAACTTCATGACTCTTCTGCGCTTCAAATGCTGTTTCTGAGCTGAAATGCACAGTTTGGTCAAATATGTTGTTCATGCAATTCGCTAAATGCAGAACACCTAAAACATCATTTTCCTTCATATCTATCACATTTCAAGTCATTCTGAAGAAGAACTTTGTGTGTCAACATGAAATTCAGGTCAATGTTACCTTCCTGATTTTCCTACGCTTCAAATGCTGTTTCTGAGCTGAAATGCACAGTTTGGTCAAATATGCTGTTCATGCAATTCCTTACATAAACAAGTCCTTGAACATCATTTTCCTTCATATTTATCACATTTCAAGTCATTCTGAGTTACAAATTTGTCTGTCAACATGAACTTCACGTGAATGCTTGTTCATGCCATTCCTTCAAACCAAGTCAACTCAAACATCATTTTCCTTCATATTTATCACATTTGAAGTCATTCTGAGGAAGAAATTTGTTTGTCAACACGAACTTCACGTTAAATCAAACTTCATGACTCTTCTGCGCTTCAAATGCTGTTTCTGAGCTGAAATGCACAGTTTGGTCAAATATGCTGTTCATGCAATTCCTCACATAAACAACACCTTAAACATCATCTGCCTTCATACTGATCACATTTCAAGTCATTCTGAAGAAGAACTTAGAGAGTCAACATGAAATTCACGTCAATGTTGCCTTCCTGATTTTCCTGCGCTTCAAATGCTGTTTCTGAGCTGAAATGCACAGTTTGGTCAAATATGCTGTTCATGCAATTCCTCACATAAACAACACCTTAATCATCATCTGCCTTCTTACTGATCACATTTCAAGTCATTCTGAAGAAGAACTTTGTGAGTCAACATGAACTTCACGTTAAATCAAACTTCATGACTCTTCTGCGCTTCAAATGCTGTTTCTGAGCTGAAATGCACAGATTGGTCAAATATGCTGTTCATGCAATTCCTCACATAAACAGCACCTTAAACATCATCGGCCTTCATACTGATCACATTTCAAGTCATTCTGAAGAAGAACTTTGTGTGTCAACATGAACTGCACATCAATGTTGCCTTCCTGATTTTCCTGCACTTCAAATGCTGTTTCTGAGCTGAAATGCACAGTTTGGTCAAATATGCTGTTCATGCAATTCCTCACATAAACAACACCTGAAACATCATCTGCCTTCTTACTGATCACATTTCAAGTCATTCTGAAGAAGAACTTTGTGAGTCAACATGAACTTCACGTTAAATCAAACTTCATGACTCTTCTGCGCTTCAAATGCTGTTTCTGAGCTGAAATGCACAGTTTGGTCAAATATGTTGTTCGTGCAATTCGCTAAATGCAGAACACCTAAAACATCAATTTCCTTCATATCTATCACGTTTCAAGTCATTCTGAAGAAGAACTTTGTGAGTCAACATGAAATTCACGTCAATGTTACCTTCCTGATTTTCCTGCACTTCAAATGCTGTTTCTGAGCTGAAATGCACAGTTTGGTCAAATATGCTGTTCATGCAATTCGCTACATGCAGAACACGTTGTCAAGTGGGGCCTAGTTATTTGAGATCCCAGGAGCAACCACCACCTAAATAAAAGCTTTAAGCAAACCAATGAAAAGTTAAAATGAGAAACTATATAAGTTAACCACATGATTATGCTAATGCTTGATGCAAGAATGATTTTGATAGGCTGATATATATTCTGGAAATGATGATTGCTATAGAAGAGAATGATTTAAAATAAGTTATTTGATCATGCTAAGAAAAATGATTTAAAGAAGTGATTCAGTGTAACTAAGTGAGTTTTGACTTGAAGTAATCTGTGCTGTTCTGAGTTGTGTGCAGGGCAAAAAGCAGAAGTCACCATGACACTGCAGAAAGGAGGACATTGAGGAAGTTCTGTGGCCAAATATGGTCTTGGCAACATGTCTCAAGCAATGTGTGTGTGTGTTAACAACGGAAGGTGGATGCTGTGTACTTGTTGGAAAAACATGATTTCTGTATTACTGATGTATGTGATAACAAGTTGATTGCATGAGTTAGACGGTGTCAGGGGCGTACCTAGCCAGAGGTGTGTGTATTAGAGGATGACACTATAAAAGAGAGAGTCAGAGACACTGAATTCGGAGTTCTCCCCCGGAGGGGAGAGATGCTGCTCGCCGGAGCTGCCGGAGAGCATCGCCAAAGTTCTGAAGAGTCGACACCGGACCCTTTTGCCCAAGAGACGTGAAGACAACGCGGGACTTAGGCTCCAGAGTTCGCTGAGAACATCGTTGGAAGCAAAGTTGTTCTAACTTTGTTCAACAAGCGAAGACCACACTCTGCCAGACGGAGAGTCCTGAGAGGTCTACAGTTGTCCAAAGAGATGAAGAGAGGCAAGCACCCATGGCATCCAGAGAGGCACAGGAGGCAGCAGCAGAGGGCTGCTCCACTCCAGGGGCTGGAGGACCCAGTGACCCACCACAGCCTGATGAGACGGGGGCTTTCCACCACCACCATCCGACTGAGAAGACAGCTGAGACGCCCGCACTTGTGTTCCAGCTGCTACTAAAGATAACTGCCAGACCAACGATTGGCTATCGGGACCTCTCCACTCCCCTGCCTATGAAGAACACCCTCTGCCCACAAAGGAGACTTCGTACCGAGTCTGCTGGTCCACGGAGGAGTTCAACTAGACGCAGGTCAAGACCGGGCGTGGCAGCTAAGGCCTGGCTGTCCGCTCTCTCTCCTAAATTTACTAATTAGAGAAGATTCTTAGGTACGCTCAGCTTAGTTTAGTTTAGTTTGAAATAATCAGAAATAATTAAATTGTTTAATCATGAATTGATGCTGTGCCCTTGCTAAAACTTGCTTAATAAAACGCTATATTGCATTTAAAGAGAAGTCTAATGAAATGATTATGATTCACCTATTCTGCAAAGTGGTAAAAAGTTAAGTTGATTGTGTGCATTAAATCTAATGGTTCTTAAAGGTTACTTTAATCCAACTAGTTATTTAAACATTACCCCTGAGGTTAGTTTTCCAAACCTCTAAAACGAACCTAGGAATATCAACAAGTGCCACAGTTTTAAGAGGAAAGCTGTCGTTAACAAACGTGGTCAATAAATCAATTCTACTACTTAGGAGGGCTGCTTAGTAAGAGAGTATTTATTGGAGTAAGAGGGGTAAGACGTTTGGAAGAAGACAGTTAGGACCTAGGCGAGTATTCCTCGACACCAGCTTAATTATTCTGCTGAAACCTGTTAGGTGGAATACTAATAGGCAGATAGAATCTAACCCTTTAAACGGAGAGCTGGTCCTGATTTAACCTGAGGCAAGGGTTAAAGAAGGCTATACTGAACGACATGGCGTCCCTGGGTGGGCACGGCTCGACTAAGACAGACGCTAAAAAGGGACTCCTGTCAGATGATACTGACCGACATGGCGTCCCTGGGCTCGACCACGACTAAGAGAGAAGCGCCCAAAAGAAGATTCTGAGGGTCCAGACCGACACCTAGAATCAACCGCCAGAGCCTTTCAGTGGAAACTGGGGAAGAGAGGGCGAATCTCTTCTGACCGAGGGTCCACAGCTGCAGAGATTGGGGAAGGAAAAGGACGAGACCTTCTGACCAAGGATCCACAGCACGGGTGATCAGCCGACGGAGAGACTCGGGATCATCACGCCTGACGGGAGGTACAGTGAGAACCGCAGGCCAGAAGAAGCCGCAGTGACCTTGGGCCAGCGCAACCCAGAAAAGAGGCACCGCGGAGCAGCCAGACAGGGTCTGCACTCATCCCTGCTCAATGGTCCTACGAGAGGTTTTGAGGAAGCAGACAACTCGAGACGACAAAGACGATGGCTGAGAGCCAGCCAGAGAAAGATGTACTCGTCCCTGCCAAAGAAAAAGAGCCAGTTCAAGAAGACGCGAAAGTCGGAGGCTCCGATGAATCAGAGGAAGAAGATTCATCCTCCAAAACCCCAGTGCCCGGGGAAACAACGATCAGTGAAGTGGTAAGAGAGTCCGCTTCGAAGAAGCTTCACCCAGGTTCCACTCCGGTGTACCAGAACCAGATTGTACTGGTAGGAGAGGGATGGAGCAACTGTCTGCAAGAGACACAGATGAGGAAATGAGAGTTACAGGACATGCTGCATCGCAGGGTGAGAGCTCAGACGCAGATGAGGAAGTAAGGCCAAAAATAGAGTTGGCCACATCAGCTGCAGGCACCCCGGCTGCAGAGGCAGAGAAGCGGCTGTAGAGGATGGCAGCTGTCACTAAGGAAATGAGTAATTGAAGCACCAGAGAGCCCAGACGAGATTGGGGGGCTCACTGATTGGGAAACGACGAGGTAGATCGTTTCGTCCAGAAGAGAAGAATTGCTGTCGGGATCGAGGAATGGGACCAAACCCCTAAAAGAAAAATTGTCCCAGAGAAGTACGTGGAAGAAGTGGTGCGGGTCGTACATGAAGCGCTTGGCCATGTGAGCACACTACCTACCCGTAGGGAGCTGGAGAAGCTGCAACTCAGGATTCCAGAGTGCCGTATACGACAAGTGCCGAGGGCCTGTGAAGTATGTGGTCGATACAACGCAGGATGCCGAGGGCGAAGAGTAGACGGGCTCACCATCCGGAGCACTATTCCCTGGGGTTCTATCTGCATGGACGTAGCAGGCCCAATGGGGGTTGCAGGGAGAAGAGGTGAGAAATACCTTTTAGTGCTGGTGGACTCTATGTCATTCCATATGGTTACTAAACCAGTAAAGAAAGCTAACAGCTACAGTGTGGTTGGCATGCTAAGAAGTGCTAAATACGAGAAGCCTGACATAATAAAGCAAGTTTTAGATAGCAATACAGTTTTGCTTGAAAGAAGAGTAATCCAAGAAGTGGAGCAGCTAGAGCCAGTTCCAGATTAAAGAAAACCAGGAACCAGAAACCATGGCTACGAGCACACAAGGCTTACCACCCTTCGTCGAAGTAGCCAACGTCAAAGGGGTGGTTACTATGCAGAGAAATACAACGAGGCTCTGGGCAGGCAGAGCCCTGAAGAAACTGGATGATGCTGAAAGCAGAATCCTGTCAGATGATGAAGAGATGCAAGTCAACGGCAGCTGTGAGGACACATCCGAACTGTTGCAGATCGCTGGGGAAGTGACCGTCACCACTGAAGACGATGGACGGACGCAGCTGGGTGATGTGGTTAACCTTTCGGCTCCAGAGGATGATGAGTGTCTTTTAAAATGACCTGGTGTTAGCTACCTGTGATCTCAAGGAGAGGGTGTCAAGTGGGGCCTAGTTATTTGAGATCCCAGGAGCAACCACCACCTAAATAAAAGCTTTAAGCAAACCAATGAAAAGTTAAAATGAGAAACTATATAAGTTAACCACATGATTATGCTAATGCTTGATGCAAGAATGATTTTGATAGGCTGATATATATTCTGGAAATGATGATTGCTATAGAAGAGAATGATTTAAAATAAGTTATTTGATCATGCTAAGAAAAATGATTTAAAGAAGTGATTCAGTGTAACTAAGTGAGTTTTGACTTGAAGTAATCTGTGCTGTTCTGAGTTGTGTGCAGGGCAAAAAGCAGAAGTCACCATGACACTGCAGAAAGGAGGACATTGAGGAAGTTCTGTGGCCAAATATGGTCTTGGCAACATGTCTCAAGCAATGTGTGTGTGTGTTAACAACGGAAGGTGGATGCTGTGTACTTGTTGGAAAAACATGATTTCTGTATTACTGATGTATGTGATAACAAGTTGATTGCATGAGTTAGACGGTGTCAGGGGCGTACCTAGCCAGAGGTGTGTGTATTAGAGGATGACACTATAAAAGAGAGAGTCAGAGACACTGAATTCGGAGTTCTCCCCCGGAGGGGAGAGATGCTGCTCGCCGGAGCTGCCGGAGAGCATCGCCAAAGTTCTGAAGAGTCGACACCGGACCCTTTTGCCCAAGAGACGTGAAGACAACGCGGGACTTAGGCTCCAGAGTTCGCTGAGAACATCGTTGGAAGCAAAGTTGTTCTAACTTTGTTCAACAAGCGAAGACCACACTCTGCCAGACGGAGAGTCCTGAGAGGTCTACAGTTGTCCAAAGAGATGAAGAGAGGCAAGCACCCATGGCATCCAGAGAGGCACAGGAGGCAGCAGCAGAGGGCTGCTCCACTCCAGGGGCTGGAGGACCCAGTGACCCACCACAGCCTGATGAGACGGGGGCTTTCCACCACCACCATCCGACTGAGAAGACAGCTGAGACGCCCGCACTTGTGTTCCAGCTGCTACTAAAGATAACTGCCAGACCAACGATTGGCTATCGGGACCTCTCCACTCCCCCTGCCTATGAAGAACACCCTCTGCCCACAAAGGAGACTTCGTACCGAGTCTGCTGGTCCACGGAGGAGTTCAACTAGACGCAGGTCAAGACCGGGCGTGGCAGCTAAGGCCTGGCTGTCCGCTCTCTCTCCTAAATTTACTAATTAGAGAAGATTCTTAGGTACGCTCAGCTTAGTTTAGTTTAGTTTGAAATAATCAGAAATAATTAAATTGTTTAATCATGAATTGATGCTGTGCCCTTGCTAAAACTTGCTTAATAAAACGCTATATTGCATTTAAAGAGAAGTCTAATGAAATGATTATGATTCACCTATTCTGCAAAGTGGTAAAAAGTTAAGTTGATTGTGTGCATTAAATCTAATGGTTCTTAAAGGTTACTTTAATCCAACTAGTTATTTAAACATTACCCCTGAGGTTAGTTTTCCAAACCTCTAAAACGAACCTAGGAATATCAACAAGTGCCACAGTTTTAAGAGGAAAGCTGTCGTTAACAAACGTGGTCAATAAATCAATTCTACTACTTAGGAGGGCTGCTTAGTAAGAGAGTATTTATTGGAGTAAGAGGGGTAAGACGTTTGGAAGAAGACAGTTAGGACCTAGGCGAGTATTCCTCGACACCAGCTTAATTATTCTGCTGAAACCTGTTAGGTGGAATACTAATAGGCAGATAGAATCTAACCCTTTAAACGGAGAGCTGGTCCTGATTTAACCTGAGGCAAGGGTAAAAGAAGGCTATACTGAACGACAACGTAAAACATCATCTGTCTTCACACTGATCACATTTCAAGTCATTCTGAAGAAGAACTTTGTGTGTCAACATGAACTTCACATCAATGTTGCCTTCATGATTTTCCAGCGCTTCAAATGATGTTTCTGAGCTGAAATGCACAGTTTGGTCAAATATGCTGTTCATGCAATTCCTCACATAAACAACACCTTAAACATCATCGGCCTTCATACTGATCACATTTCAAGTCATTCTGAAGAAGAACTTTGTGTGTCAACATGAAATTCACGTCAATGTTTGCCTTCCTGATTTTCCTGCGCTTCAAATGCTGTTTCTGAGCTGAAATGCACAGTTTGGTCAAATATGCTGTTCATGCAATTCGCTACATGCAGACCACCTAAAACATCATTTTCCTTCATGTTTATCACATTTCAAGTCATTCTGAAGAAGAACTTTGTGTGTCAACATGAAATTCACGTCAATGTTTGCCTTCCTGATTTTCCTGCGCTTCAAATGCTGTTTCTGAGCTGAAATGCACAGTTTGGTCAAATATGCTGTTCATGCAATTCGCTACATGCAGACCACCTAAAACATCATTTTCCTTCATGTTTATCACATTTCAAGTCATTCTGAAGAAGAACTTTGTGTGTCAACATGAAATTCACGTCAATGTTTGCCTTCCTGATTTTCCTGCGCTTCAAATGCTGTTTCTGAGCTGAAATGCACGGTTTGGTCAAATATGCTGTTCATGCAATTCCTCACATAAACAACACCTTAAACATCATCTGCCTTCATATTCATCACAGTTCAAGTCATTCTGAGGAAGAAATTTGTTTGTCAACATGAACTTCACGTTAAATCAAACTTCATGACTTGTCTGCGCTTCAAATGCTGTTTCTGAGCTCAAATTGACGTTTTGCTCCAATATTGTTTTCCCTGCAATTCGTTACTTCCAGAACACTTAAAACATCATTTTTCTTCATATTTATCACATTTCAAGTCATTCTGAAGAACAACTTTGTGTGTCAACATGAACTTCACGTCAATGTTGCCTTCCTGGTTTTCCTGCGCTTCAAATGCTGTTTCTGAGCTGAAATGCACAGTTTGGTCAAATATGCTGTTCATGCAATTCGCTACATGCAGAACACCTAAAACATCATCTGCCTTCATATTTATCACATTTCAAGTCATTCTGAAAAAGAACTTTGTGTGTTAACATGAACTTCACGTCAATGTTGCCTTCCTGGTTTTCCTGCGCTTCAAATGCTGTTTCTGAGCTGAAATGCACAGTTTGGTCAAATATGCTGTTCATGCAATTCGCTACATGCAGAACACCTAAAACATCATTTGCCTTCATATCTATCACATTTCAAGTCATTGTGAAGAAGAACTTTGTGTGTCAACATGAAATTCAGGTCAATGTTACCTTCCTGATTTTCCTACGCTTCAAATGCTGTTTCTGAGCTGAAATGCACAGTTTGGTCAAATATGCTGTTCATGCAATTCCTTACATAAACAAGTCCTTGAACATCATTTTCCTTCATATTTATCACATTTCAAGTCATTCTGAGTTACAAATTTGTCTGTCAACATGAACTTCACGTGAATGCTTGTTCATGCCATTCCTTCAAACCAAGTCAACTCAAACATTATTTGCCGTCCTACTGATCACATTTCAAATCATTCTGAAGAAGAAATTTGTGTGTCAACATGAAATTCGCGTTAATGTAGCCTTCATGACTTGTCTGCACTTCAAATGGTTGTGCTGTGCTGAAATGCACAGTTTGGTCTAATATGCTGTTCATACAATTCCTTACATAAACAACACCTTAAACATCATCTGCCTTCATATTTATCACATTTCAAGTCATACTGATGAAGAAATTTGTGAGTCAACATGGACTTCACGTGAATGCTTGTTCATGCGATTCCTTCAAACCAAGTCAACTCAAACATCATTTGCCTTCCTACTGATCACATTTCAAATCATTCTGAAGAAGAAATTTGTGTGTCAACATGAAATTCGCGTTAATGTAGCCTTCATGACTTGTCTGCGCTTCAAATGCTGTTTCTGAGCTCAAATTGACATTTTGCTCCAATAATGTTGTCCCCGCAATTCGTTACATCCAGAACACTTAAAACATCATTTTCCTTCATATTTATCAGATTTCAAGTCATTCCGAAGAAGAACTTTGTGTGTCAACATGAACTTCACATCAATGTTGAGTTCCTGATTTTCCTGCGCTTCAAATGCTGTTTCTCAGCTGAAATGCACAGTTTGGTCAAATATGCTGTTCATGCAATTCGCTACATGTAGAACACCTAAAACATCATTTTCCTTCATGTTTATCACATTTCAAGTCATTCTGAAGAAGAACTTTGTGTGTCAACATGAAATTCACGTCAATGTTTGCCTTCCTGATTTTCCTGCGCTTCAAATGCTGTTTCTGAGCTGAAATGCACAGTTTGGTCAAATATGCTGTTCATGCAATTCGCTACATGCAGACCACCTAAAACATCATTTTCCTTCATGTTTATCACATTTCAAGTCATTCTGAAGAAGAACTTTGTGTGTCAACATGAAATTCACGTCAATGTTTGCCTTCCTGATTTTCCTGCGCTTCAAATGCTGTTTCTGAGCTGAAATGCACAGTTGGTCAAATATGCTGTTCATGCAATTCGCTACATGCAGAACACGTAAAACATCATCTGTCTTCACACTGATCACATTTCAAGTCATTCTGAAGAAGAACTTTGTGTGTCAACATGAACTTCACATCAATGTTGCCTTCATGATTTTCCAGCGCTTCAAATGCTGTTTCTGAGCTGAAATGCACAGTTTGGTCAAATATGCTGTTCATGCAATTCCTCACATAAACAACACCTTAAACATCATCGGCCTTCATACTGATCACATTTCAAGTCATTCTGAAGAAGAACTTTGTGTGTCAACATGAAATTCACGTCAATGTTTGCCTTCCTGATTTTCCTGCGCTTCAAATGCTGTTTCTGAGCTGAAATGCACAGTTTGGTCAAATATGCTGTTCATGCAATTCGCTACATGCAGACCACCTAAAACATCATTTTCCTTCATGTTTATCACATTTCAAGTCATTCTGAAGAAGAACTTTGTGTGTCAACATGAAATTCACGTCAATGTTTGCCTTCCTGATTTTCCTGCGCTTCAAATGCTGTTTCTGAGCTGAAATGCACAGTTTGGTCAAATATGCTGTTCATGCAATTCCTCACATAAACAACACCTTAAACATCATCTGCCTTCATATTCATCACAGTTCAAGTCATTGTGAGGAAGAACTTTGTTTGTCAACATGAACTTCACGTTAAATCAAACTTCATGACTTGTCTGCGCTTCAAATGCTGTTTCTGAGCTCAAATTGACGTTTTGCTCTAATATTGTTTTCCCTGCAATTCGTTACTTCCAGAACACTTAAAACATCATTTTTCTTCATATTTATCACATTTCAAGTCATTCTGAAGAACAACTTTGTGTGTCAACATGAACTTCACGTCAATGTTGCCTTCCTGGTTTTCCTGCGCTTCAAATGCTGTTTCTGAGTTGAAATGCACAGTTTGGTCAAATATGCTGTTCATGCAATTCGCTACATGCAGAACACCTAAAACATCATTTGCCTTCATATCTATCACATTTCAAGTCATTGTGAAGAAGAACTTTGTGTGTCAACATGAAATTCAGGTCAATGTTACCTTCCTGATTTTCCTACGCTTCAAATGCTGTTTCTGAGCTGAAATGCACAGTTTGGTCAAATATGCTGTTCATGCAATTCCTTACATAAACAAGTCCTTGAACATCATTTTCCTTCATATTTATCACATTTCAAGTCATTCTGAGTTACAAATTTGTCTGTCAACATGAACTTCACGTGAATGCTTGTTCATGCCATTCCTTCAAACCAAGTCAACTCAAACATTATTTGCCGTCCTACTGATCACATTTCAAATCATTCTGAAGAAGAAATTTGTGTGTCAACATGAAATTCGCGTTAATGTAGCCTTCATGACTTGTCTGCACTTCAAATGGTTGTGCTGTGCTGAAATGCACAGTTTGGTATAATATGCTGTTCATGCAATTCCTTACATAAACAACACCTTAAACATCATCTGCCTTCATACTGATCACATTTCAAGTCATTCTGAAGAAGAACTTTGTGAGTCAACATGAAATTCACGTCAATGTTTGCCTTCCTGATTTTCCTGCGCTTCAAATGCTGTTTCTGAGCTGAAATGCACAGTTTGGTCAAATATGCTGTTCATGCAATTCGCTACATGCAGACCACCTAAAACATCATTTTCCTTCATGTTTATCACATTTCAAGTCATTCTGAAGAAGAACTTTGTGTGTCAACATGAAATTCACGTCAATGTTTGCCTTCCTGATTTTCCTGCGCTTCAAATGCTGTTTCTGAGCTGAAATGCACGGTTTGGTCAAATATGCTGTTCATGCAATTCCTCACATAAACAACACCTTAAACATCATCTGCCTTCATATTCATCACAGTTCAAGTCATTCTGAGGAAGAAATTTGTTTGTCAACATGAACTTCACGTTAAATCAAACTTCATGACTTGTCTGCGCTTCAAATGCTGTTTCTGAGCTCAAATTGACGTTTTGCTCCAATATTGTTTTCCCTGCAATTCGTTACTTCCAGAACACTTAAAACATCATTTTTCTTCATATTTATCACATTTCAAGTCATTCTGAAGAACAACTTTGTGTGTCAACATGAACTTCACGTCAATGTTGCCTTCCTGGTTTTCCTGCGCTTCAAATGCTGTTTCTGAGCTGAAATGCACAGTTTGGTCAAATATGCTGTTCATGCAATTCGCTACATGCAGAACACCTAAAACATCATCTGCCTTCATATTTATCACATTTCAAGTCATTCTGAAAAGAACTTTGTGTGTTAACATGAACTTCACGTCAATGTTGCCTTCCTGGTTTTCCTGCGCTTCAAATGCTGTTTCTGAGCTGAAATGCACAGTTTGGTCAAATATGCTGTTCATGCAATTCGCTACATGCAGAACACCTAAAACATCATTTGCCTTCATATCTATCACATTTCAAGTCATTGTGAAGAAGAACTTTGTGTGTCAACATGAAATTCAGGTCAATGTTACCTTCCTGATTTTCCTACGCTTCAAATGCTGTTTCTGAGCTGAAATGCACAGTTTGGTCAAATATGCTGTTCATGCAATTCCTTACATAAACAAGTCCTTGAACATCATTTTCCTTCATATTTATCACATTTCAAGTCATTCTGAGTTACAAATTTGTCTGTCAACATGAACTTCACGTGAATGCTTGTTCATGCCATTCCTTCAAACCAAGTCAACTCAAACATTATTTGCCGTCCTACTGATCACATTTCAAATCATTCTGAAGAAGAAATTTGTGTGTCAACATGAAATTCGCGTTAATGTAGCCTTCATGACTTGTCTGCACTTCAAATGGTTGTGCTGTGCTGAAATGCACAGTTTGGTCTAATATGCTGTTCATACAATTCCTTACATAAACAACACCTTAAACATCATCTGCCTTCATATTTATCACATTTCAAGTCATACTGATGAAGAAATTTGTGAGTCAACATGGACTTCACGTGAATGCTTGTTCATGCGATTCCTTCAAACCAAGTCAACTCAAACATCATTTGCCTTCCTACTGATCACATTTCAAATCATTCTGAAGAAGAAATTTGTGTGTCAACATGAAATTCGCGTTAATGTAGCCTTCATGACTTGTCTGCGCTTCAAATGCTGTTTCTGAGCTCAAATTGACATTTTGCTCCAATAATGTTGTCCCCGCAATTCGTTACATCCAGAACACTTAAAACATCATTTTCCTTCATATTTATCAGATTTCAAGTCATTCCGAAGAAGAACTTTGTGTGTCAACATGAACTTCACATCAATGTTGAGTTCCTGATTTTCCTGCGCTTCAAATGCTGTTTCTCAGCTGAAATGCACAGTTTGGTCAAATATGCTGTTCATGCAATTCGCTACATGTAGAACACCTAAAACATCATTTTCCTTCATGTTTATCACATTTCAAGTCATTCTGAAGAAGAACTTTGTGTGTCAACATGAAATTCACGTCAATGTTTGCCTTCCTGATTTTCCTGCGCTTCAAATGCTGTTTCTGAGCTGAAATGCACAGTTTGGTCAAATATGCTGTTCATGCAATTCGCTACATGCAGACCACCTAAAACATCATTTTCCTTCATGTTTATCACATTTCAAGTCATTCTGAAGAAGAACTTTGTGTGTCAACATGAAATTCACGTCAATGTTTGCCTTCCTGATTTTCCTGCGCTTCAAATGCTGTTTCTGAGCTGAAATGCACAGTTGGTCAAATATGCTGTTCATGCAATTCGCTACATGCAGAACACGTAAAACATCATCTGTCTTCACACTGATCACATTTCAAGTCATTCTGAAGAAGAACTTTGTGTGTCAACATGAACTTCACATCAATGTTGCCTTCATGATTTTCCAGCGCTTCAAATGCTGTTTCTGAGCTGAAATGCACAGTTTGGTCAAATATGCTGTTCATGCAATTCCTCACATAAACAACACCTTAAACATCATCGGCCTTCATACTGATCACATTTCAAGTCATTCTGAAGAAGAACTTTGTGTGTCAACATGAAATTCACGTCAATGTTTGCCTTCCTGATTTTCCTGCGCTTCAAATGCTGTTTCTGAGCTGAAATGCACAGTTTGGTCAAATATGCTGTTCATGCAATTCGCTACATGCAGACCACCTAAAACATCATTTTCCTTCATGTTTATCACATTTCAAGTCATTCTGAAGAAGAACTTTGTGTGTCAACATGAAATTCACGTCAATGTTTGCCTTCCTGATTTTCCTGCGCTTCAAATGCTGTTTCTGAGCTGAAATGCACAGTTTGGTCAAATATGCTGTTCATGCAATTCCTCACATAAACAACACCTTAAACATCATCTGCCTTCATATTCATCACAGTTCAAGTCATTGTGAGGAAGAACTTTGTTTGTCAACATGAACTTCACGTTAAATCAAACTTCATGACTTGTCTGCGCTTCAAATGCTGTTTCTGAGCTCAAATTGACGTTTTGCTCTAATATTGTTTTCCCTGCAATTCGTTACTTCCAGAACACTTAAAACATCATTTTTCTTCATATTTATCACATTTCAAGTCATTCTGAAGAACAACTTTGTGTGTCAACATGAACTTCACGTCAATGTTGCCTTCCTGGTTTTCCTGCGCTTCAAATGCTGTTTCTGAGTTGAAATGCACAGTTTGGTCAAATATGCTGTTCATGCAATTCGCTACATGCAGAACACCTAAAACATCATTTGCCTTCATATCTATCACATTTCAAGTCATTGTGAAGAAGAACTTTGTGTGTCAACATGAAATTCAGGTCAATGTTACCTTCCTGATTTTCCTACGCTTCAAATGCTGTTTCTGAGCTGAAATGCACAGTTTGGTCAAATATGCTGTTCATGCAATTCCTTACATAAACAAGTCCTTGAACATCATTTTCCTTCATATTTATCACATTTCAAGTCATTCTGAGTTACAAATTTGTCTGTCAACATGAACTTCACGTGAATGCTTGTTCATGCCATTCCTTCAAACCAAGTCAACTCAAACATTATTTGCCGTCCTACTGATCACATTTCAAATCATTCTGAAGAAGAAATTTGTGTGTCAACATGAAATTCGCGTTAATGTAGCCTTCATGACTTGTCTGCACTTCAAATGGTTGTGCTGTGCTGAAATGCACAGTTTGGTATAATATGCTGTTCATGCAATTCCTTACATAAACAACACCTTAAACATCATCTGCCTTCATACTGATCACATTTCAAGTCATTCTGAAGAAGAACTTTGTGAGTCAACATGAACTTCACGTCAATGTTGCCTTCCTGATTTTCCTGCGCTTCAAATGCTGTTTCTGAGCTGAAATGCACAGTTTGGTCAAATATGTTGTTCATGCAATTTGCGAAATGCAGAACACCAAAAACATAATTTTCCTTCATATTCATCACATTCAAGTCATTCTGAGGAAGAAATTTGTTTGTCAACATGAACTTCACGTTAAATCAAACTTCATGACTCTTCTGCACTTCAAATGGTTGTGCTGTGCTGAAATGCACAGTTTGGTCTAATATGCTGTTCATACAATTCCTTACATAAACAACACCTTAAACATCATCTGCCTTCATATTTATCACATTTCAAGTCATACTGATGAAGAAATTTGTGAGTCAACATGGACTTCACGTGAATGCTTGTTCATGCGATTCCTTCAAACCAAGTCAACTCAAACATCATTTGCCTTCCTACTGATCACATTTCAAATCATTCTGAAGAAGAAATTTGTGTGTCAACATGAAATTCGCGTTAATGTAGCCTTCATGACTTGTCTGCGCTTCAAATGCTGTTTCTGAGCTCAAATTGACATTTTGCTCCAATAATGTTGTCCCCGCAATTCGTTACATCCAGAACACTTAAAACATCATTTTCCTTCATATTTATCAGATTTCAAGTCATTCCGAAGAAGAACTTTGTGTGTCAACATGAACTTCACATCAATGTTGAGTTCCTGATTTTCCTGCGCTTCAAATGCTGTTTCTCAGCTGAAATGCACAGTTTGGTCAAATATGCTGTTCATGCAATTCGCTACATGCAGAACACCTAAAACATCATTTTCCTTCATGTTTATCACATTTCAAGTCATTCTGAAGAAGAACTTTGTGTGTCAACATGAAATTCACGTCAATGTTTGCCTTCCTGATTTTCCTGCGCTTCAAATGCTGTTTCTGAGCTGAAATGCACAGTTTGGTCAAATATGCTGTTCATGCAATTCGCTACATGCAGACCACCTAAAACATCATTTTCCTTCATGTTTATCACATTTCAAGTCATTCTGAAGAAGAACTTTGTGTGTCAACATGAAATTCACGTCAATGTTTGCCTTCCTGATTTTCCTGTGCTTCAAATGCTGTTTCTGAGCTGAAATGCACAGTTTGGTCAAATATGCTGTTCATGCAATTCCTCACATAAACAACACCTTAAACATCATCTGCCTTCATATTCATCACAGTTCAAGTCATTCTGAGGAAGAAATTTGTTTGTCAACATGAACTTCACGTTAAATCAAACTTCATGACTTGTCTGCGCTTCAAATGCTGTTTCTGAGCTCAAATTGACGTTTTGCTCCAATATTGTTTTCCCTGCAATTCGTTCCTTCCAGAACACTTAAAACATCATTTTTCTTCATATTTATCACATTTCAAGTCATTCTGAAGAACAACTTTGTGTGTCAACATGAACTTCACGTCAATGTTGCCTTCCTGGTTTTCCTGCGCTTCAAATGCTGTTTCTGAGCTGAAATGCACAGTTTGGTCAAATATGCTGTTCATGAAATTCGCTACATGCAGAACACCTAAAACATCATCTGCCTTCATATTTATCACATTTCAAGTCATTCTGAAGAAGAACTTTGTGTGTCAACATGAAATTTACATCAATGTTGCCTTCCTGATTTTCCTGCGCTTCAAATGCTGTTTCTGAGCTGAAATGCACAGTTTGGTCTAATATGCTGTTCATGCAATTCGCTACATGCAGAACACCTAAAACATCATTTTCCTTCATATTCATCACAGTTCAAGTCAATCTGAGGAAGAAATTTGTTTGTCAACATGAACTTCACGTTAAATCAAACTTCGTGACTTTTCTGCGCTTCAAATGCTGTTTCTGAGCTGAAATGCACAGTTTGGTCAAATATGCTGTTCATGCAATTCCTCACATAAACAACACCTTAAACATCATCTGCCTTCATACTGATCACATTTCAAGTCATTCTGAAGAGGAACTTTGTGAGTCAACATGAACTTCACGTTAAATCAAACTTCATGACTCTTCTGCGCTTCAAATGCTGTTTCTGAGCTGAAATGCACAGTTTGGTCAAATATGTTGTTCGTGCAATTCGCTAAATGCAGAACACCTAAAACATCATTTTCCTTCATATCTATCACATTTCAAGTCATTCTGAAGAAGAACTTTGTGAGTCAACATGAAATTCAGGTCAATGTTGCCTTCCTGATTTTCCTGCTCTTCAAATGCTGTTTCTGAGCTCAAATTGACATTTTGCTCAAATATGTTGCCCCTGCAATTTGTTACATCCAGAACACCTTAAACATCATTTTCCTTCATATTTATCACAGTTCAAGTCATTCTGAGGAAGAAATTTGTTTGTCAACATGAACTTCACGTTAAATCAAACTTCATGACTCTTCTGCTCTTCAAATGGTGGTGCTGTGCTGAAATGCACAGTTTTTTGAAATATGCTGTTCATGCAATTCCTTACATAAACAACACCTTAATCATCATCTGCCTTCATATTTATCACATTTGAAGTCATTCTGAGGAAGAAATTTGTTTGTCAACACGAACTTCACGTTAAATCAAACTTCATGACTCTTCTGCGCTTCAAATGCTGTTTCTGAACTGAAATGCACAGTTTGGTCAAATATGTTGTTCATGCAATTCGCTAAATGCAGAACACCTAAAACATCATTTTCCTTCATATCTATCACATTTCAAGTCATTCTGAAGAAGAAATTTGTGTGTCAACATGAAATTCAGGTCAATGTTACCTTCCTGATTTTCCTACGCTTCAAATGCTGTTTCTGAGCTGAAATGCACAGTTTGGTCAAATATGCTGTTCATGCAATTCCTTACATAAACAAGTCCTTGAACATCATTTTCCTTCATATTTATCACATTTCAAGTCATTCTGAGTAACAAATTTGTCTGTCAACATGAACTTCACGTGAATGCTTGTTCATGCCATTCCTTCAAACCAAGTCAACTCAAACATCATTTGCCGTCCTACTGATCACATTTCAAATCATTCTGAAGAAGAAATTTGTGTGTCAACATGAAATTCGCGTTAATGTAGCCTTCATGACTTGTCTGCACTTCAAATGGTTGTGCTGTGCTGAAATGCACAGTTTGGTCTAATATGCTGTTCATGCAATTCCTTACATAAACAACACCTTAAACATCATCTGCCTTCATACTGATCACATTTCAAGTCATTCTGAAGAAGAACTTTGTGAGTCAACATGAAATTCACGTCAATGTTGCCTTCCTGATTTTCCTGCGCTTCAAATGCTGTTTCTGAGCTGAAATGCACAGTTTGGTCAAATATGTTGTTCATGCAATTTGCTAAATGCAGAACACCAAAAACATCATTTTCCTTCATATTCATCACATTCAAGGCATTCTGAGGAAGAAATTTGTTTGTCAACATGAACTTCACGTTAAATCAAACTTCATGACTCTTCTGCACTTCAAATGGTTGTGCTGTGCTGAAATGCACAGTTTGGTCTAATATGCTGTTCATGCAATTCCTTACATAAACAACACCTTAAACATCATCTGCCTTCATATTTATCACATTTCAAGTCAGACTGATGAAGAAATTTGTGAGTCAACATGGACTTCACGTGAATGCTTGTTCATGCGATTCCTTCAAACCAAGTCAACTCAAACATCATTTGCCTTCCTACTGATCACATTTGAAATCATTCTGAAGAAGAAATTTGTGTGTCAACATGAAATTCGCGTTAATGTAGCCTTCATGACTTGTCTGCGCTTCAAATGCTGTTTCTGAGCTCAAATTGACATTTTGCTCCAATAATGTTGTCCCCGCAATTCGTTACATCCAGAACACTTAAAACATCATTTTCCTTCATATTTATCAGATTTCAAGTCATTCCGAAGAAGAACTTTGTGTGTCAACATGAACTTCACATCAATGTTGAGTTCCTGATTTTCCTGCGCTTCAAATGCTGTTTCTGAGCTGAAATGCACAGTTTGGTCAAATATGCTGTTCATGCAATTCGCTACATGCAGAACACCTAAAACATCATTTTCCTTCATGTTTATCACATTTCAAGTCATTCTGAGGAAGAACTTTGTGTGTCAACATGATATTCACGTCAATGTTTGCCTTCCTGATTTTCCTGCGCTTCAAATGCTGTTTCTGAGCTGAAATGCACAGTTTGGTCAAATATGCTGTTCATGCAATTCCTCACATAAACAACACCTTAAACATCATCTGCCTTCATATTCATCACAGTTCAAGTCATTCTGAGGAAGAAATTTGTTTGTCAACATGAACTTCACGTTAAATCAAACTTCATGACTTGTCTGCGCTTCAAATGCTGTTTCTGACCTCAAATTGACGTTTTGCTCCAATATTGTTTTCCCTGCAATTCGTTCCTTCCAGAACACTTAAAACATCATTTTTCTTCATATTTATCACATTTCAAGTCATTCTGAAGAACAACTTTGTGTGTCAACATGAACTTCACGTCAATGTTGCCTTCCTGGTTTTCCTGCGCTTCAAATGCTGTTTCTGAGCTGAAATGCACAGTTTGGTCAAATATGCTGTTCATGAAATTCGCTACATGCAGAACACCTAAAACATCATCTGCCTTCATATTTATCACATTTCAAGTCATTCTGAAGAAGAACTTTGTGTGTCAACATGAAATTTACATCAATGTTGCCTTCCTGATTTTCCTGCGCTTCAAATGCTGTTTCTGAGCTGAAATGCACAGTTTGGTCTAATATGCTGTTCATGCAATTCGCTACATGCAGAACACCTAAAACATCATTTTCCTTCATATTCATCACAGTTCAAGTCAATCTGAGGAAGAAATTTATTTGTCAACATGAACTTCACGTTAAATCAAACTTCGTGACTTTTCTGCTCTTCAAATGCTGTTTCTGAGCTCAAATTGACGTTTTGCTCCAATAATGTTGTCCCTGCAATTCGTTACTTCCAGAACACTTAAAACATCATTTTTCTTGATATTTATCACATTTCAAGTCATTCTGAAGAAGAACTTTGTGTGTCAACATGAACTTCACGTCAATGTTACCTTCCTGATTTTCCTGCGCTTCAAATGCTGCTTCTGAGCTGAAATGCACAGTTTGGTCCAATATGCTGTTCACGAAATTCGCAAAATGCAGAACACCTAAAACATCATTTTCCTTCATATTCATCACAGTTTAAGTCATTCTGAGGAAGAAATTTGTTTGTCAACATGAACTTCACGTTAAATCAAACTTCATGACTCTTCTGCGCTTCAAATGCTGTTTCTGAGCTGAAATGCACAGTTTGGTCAAATATGCTGTTCATGCAATTCCTCACATAAACAACACCTTAAACATCATCTGCCTTCATACTGATCACATTTCAAGTCATTCTGAAGAGGAACTTAGAAAGTCAACATGAAATTCACGTCAATGTTGCCTTCCTGATTTTCCTGCGCTTCAAATGCTGTTTCTGAGCTGAAATGCACAGTTTGGTCAAATATGCTGTTCATGCAATTCCTCACATAAACAACACCTTAAACATCATCTGCCTTCTTACTGATCACATTTCAAGTCATTCTGAAGACGAACTTTGTGAGTCAACATGAACTTCACGTTAAATCAAACTTCATGACTCTTCTGCGCTTCAAATGCTGTTTCTGAGCTGAAATGCACAGTTTGGTCAAATATGTTGTTCGTGCAATTCGCTAAATGCAGAACACCTAAAACATCATGTTCCTTCATATCTATCACATTTCAAGTCATTCTCAAGAAGAACTTTGTGAGTCAACATGAAATTCAGATCAATGTTGCCTTCCTGATTTTCCTGCTCTTCAAATGCTGTTTCTGAGCTCAAATCGACATTTTGCTCAAATATGTTGCCCCTGCAATTTGTTACATCCAGAACACCTTAAACATCATTTTCCTTCATATTTATCACAGTTCAAGTCATTCTGAGGAAGAAATTTGTTTGTCAACATGAACTTCACGTTAAATCAAACTTCATGACTCTTCTGCGCTTCAAATGGTGGTGCTGTGCTGAAATGCACAGTTTTTTTCAAATATGCTGTTCATGCAATTCCTTACATAAACAACACCTTATCATCTGCCTTCATATTTATCACATTTGAAGTCATTCTGAGGAAGAAATTTGTTTGTCAACACGAACTTCACGTTAAATCAAACTTCATGACTCTTCTGCCCTTCAAATGCTGTTTCTGAGCTGAAATGCACAGTTTGGTCAAATATGCTGTTCATGCAATTCCTTACTTAAACAAGTCCTTGAACATCATTTTCCTTCATATTTATCACATTTCAAGTCATTCTGAGTTACAAATTTGTCTGTCAACATGAACTTCACGTGAATGCTTGTTCATGCCATTCCTTCAAACCAAGTCAACTCAAACATCATTTGCCTTCATATTTATCACAGTTCAAGTCATTCTGAAGAAGAACTTTGTGTGTCAACATGAACTGCACATCAATGTTGCCTTCCTGATTTTCCTGCGCTTCAAATGCTGTTTCTGAGCTGAAATGCACAGTTTGGTCAAATATGCTGTTCATGCAATTCCTTACATAAACAAGTCCTTGAACATCATTTTCCTTCATATTTATCACATTTCAAGTCATTCTGAGTTACAAATTTGTCTGTCAACATGAACTTCACGTGAATGCTTGTTCATGCCATTCCTTCAAACCAAGTCAACTCAAACATCATTTGCCGTCCTACTGATCACATTTCAAATCATTTTGAAGAAGAAATTTGTGTGTCAACATGAAATTCGCGTTAATGTAGCCTTCATGACTTGTCTGCACTTCAAATGGTTGTGCTGTGCTGAAATGCACAGTTTGGTCTAATATGCTGTTCATGCAATTCCTTACATAAACAACACCTTAAACATCATCTGCCTTCATACTGATCACATTTCAAGTCATTCTGAAGAAGAACTTTGTGAGTCAACATGAAATTCACGTCAATGTTGCCTTCCTGATTTTCCTGCGCTTCAAATGCTGTTTCTGAGCTGAAATGCACAGTTTGGTCCAATATGCTGTTCACGAAATTCGCAAAATGCAGAACACCTAAAACATCATTTTCCTTCATATTCATCACAGTTTAAGTCATTCTGAGGAAGAAATTTGTTTGTCAACATGAACTTCACGTTAAATCAAACTTCATGACTCTTCTGCGCTTCAAATGCTGTTTCTGAGCTGAAATGCACAGTTTGGTCAAATATGTTGTTCGTGCAATTCGCTAAATGCAGAACACCTAAAACATCATTTTCCTTCATATCTATCACATTTCAAGTCATTCTGAAGAAGAACTTTGTGAGTCAACATGAAATTCACGTCAATGTTGCCTTCCTGATTTTCCTGCTCTTCAAATGCTGTTTCTGAGCTCAAATTGACATTTTGCTCAAATATGTTGCCCCTGCAATTTGTTACATCCAGAACACCTTAAACATCATTTTCCTTCATATTTATCACAGTTCAAGTCATTCTGAGGAAGAAATTTGTTTGTCAACATGAACTTCACGTTAAATCAAACTTCATGACTCTTCTGCTCTTCAAATGGTTGTGCTGTGCTGAAATGCACAGTTTTTTTGAAATATGCTGTTCATGCAATTCCTTACATAAACAACACCTTAATCATCATCTGCCTTCATATTTATCACATTTGAAGTCAATCTGAGGAAGAAATTTGTTTGTCAACACGAACTTCACGTTAAATCAAACTTCATGACTCTTCTGCCCTTCAAATGCTGTTTCTGAGCTGAAATGCACAGTTTGGTCAAATATGTTGTTCATGCAATTCGCTAAATGCAGAACACCTAAAACATCATTTTCCTTCATATCTATCACATTTCAAGTCATTCTGAAGAAGAAATTTGTGTGTCAACATGAAATTCAGGTCAATGTTACCTTCCTGATTTTCCTACGCTTCAAATGCTGTTTCTGAGCTGAAATGCACAGTTTGGTCAAATATGCTGTTCATGCAATTCCTTACATAAACAAGTCCTTGAACATCATTTTCCTTCATATTTATCACATTTCAAGTCATTCTGAGTAACAAATTTGTCTGTCAACATGAACTTCACGTGAATGCTTGTTCATGCGATTCCTTCAAACCAAGTCAACTCAAACATCATTTGCCGTCCTACTGATCACATTTCAAATCATTCTGAAGAAGAAATTTGTGTGTCAACATGAAATTCGCGTTAATGTAGCCTTCATGACTTGTCTGCACTTCAAATGGTTGTGCTGTGCTGAAATGCACAGTTTGGTCAAATATGCTGTTCATGCAATTCCTCACATAAACAACACCTTAAACATCATCTGCCTTCATACTGATCACATTTCAAGTCATTCTGAAGAAGAACTTTGTGAGTCAACATGAAATTCACGTCAATGTTGCCTTCCTGATTTTCCTGCGCTTCAAATGCTGTTTCTGAGCTGAAATGCACAGTTTGGTCAAATATGTTGTTCATGCAATTTGCTAAATGCAGAACACCAAAAACATCATTTTCCTTCATATTCATCACATTCAAGGCATTCTGAGGAAGAAATTTGTTTGTCAACATGAACTTCACGTTAAATCAAACTTCATGACTCTTCTGCACTTCAAATGGTTGTGCTGTGCTGAAATGCACAGTTTGGTCTAATATGCTGTTCATACAATTCCTTACATAAACAACACCTTAAACATCATCTGCCTTCATATTTATCACATTTCTAGTCATACTGATGAAGAAATTTGTGAGTCAACATGGACTTCACGTGAATGCTTGTTCATGCGATTCCTTCAAACCAAGTCAACTCAAACATCATTTGCCTTCCTACTGATCACATTTCAAATCATTCTGAAGAAGAAATTTGTGTGTCAACATGAAATTCGCGTTAATATAGCCTTCATGACTTGTCTGCGCTTCAAATGCTGTTTCTGAGCTCAAATTGACATTTTGCTCCAATAATGTTGTCCCCGCAATTCGTTACATCCAGAACACTTAAAACATCATTTTCCTTCATATTTATCAGATTTCAAGTCATTCCGAAGAAGAACTTTGTGTGTCAACATGAACTTCACATCAATGTTGAGTTCCTGATTTTCCTGCGCTTCAAATGCTGTTTCTCAGCTGAAATGCACAGTTTGGTCAAATATGCTGTTCATGCAATTCGCTACATGCAGACCACCTAAAACATCATTTTCCTTCATGTTTATCACATTTCAAGTCATTCTGAAGAAGAACTTTGTGTGTCAACATGAAATTCACGTCAATGTTTGCCTTCCTGATTTTCCTGCGCTTCAAATGCTGTTTCTGAGCTGAAATGCACAGTTTGGTCAAATATGCTGTTCATGGAATTCGCTACATGCAGACCACCTAAAACATCATTTTCCTTCATGTTTATCACATTTCAAGTCATTCTGAAGAAGAACTTTGTGTGTCAACATGAACTTCACGTCAATGTTGCCTTCCCGGTTTTCCTGCGCTTCAAATGCTGTTTCTGAGGTGAAATGCACAGTTTGGTCAAATATGCTGTTCATGAAATTCGCTACATGCAGAACACCTAAAGCATCATCTGCCTTCATATTTATCACATTTGAAGTCATTCTGAAGAAGAACTTTGTGTGTCAACATGAAATTTACATCAATGTTGCCTTCCTGGTTTTCCTGCGCTTCAAATGCTGTTTCTGAGCTGAAATGCACAGTTTGGTCTAATATGCTGTTCATGCAATTCGCTACATGCAGAACACCTAAAACATCATTTTCCTTCATATTCATCACAGTTCAAGTCATTCTGAGGAAGAAATTTGTTTGTCAACATGAACTTCACGTTAAATCAAACTTCATGACTTTTCTGCTCTTCAAATGCTGTTTCTGAGCTCAAATTGACGTTTTGCTCCAATAATGTTGTCCCTGTAATTCGTTACTTCCAGAACACCTAAAACATCATTTTCCTTCATGTTTATCACATTTCAAGTCATTCTGAAGAAGAACTTTGTGTGTCATCATGAAATTCACGTCAATGTTTGCCTTCCTGATTTTCCTGCGCTTCAAATGCTGTTTCTGAGCTGAAATGCACAGTTTGGTCAAATATGCTGTTCATGCAATTCCTCACATAAACAACACCTTAAACATCATCTGCCTTCATATTCATCACAGTTCAAGTCATTCTGAGGAAGAAATTTGTTTGTCAACATGAACTTCACGTTAAATCAAACTTCATGACTTTTCTGCGCTTCAAATGCTGTTTCTGAGCTCAAATTGACGTTTTGCTCCAATAATGTTGTCCCTGCAATTCGTTACTTCCAGAACACTTAAAACATCATTTTTCTTGATATTTATCACATTTCAAGTCATTCTGAAGAAGAACTTTGTGTGTCAACATGAACTTCACGTCAATGTTACCTTCCTGATTTTCCTGCGCTTCAAATGCTGTTTCTGAGCTGAAATGCACAGTTTGGTCCAAAATGCTGTTCACGAAATTCGCAAAATGCAGAACACCTAAAACATCATTTTCCTTCATATTCATCACAGTTTAAATCATTCTGAGGAAGAAATTTGTTTCTCAACATGAACTTCACGTTAAATCAAACTTCATGACTCTTCTGCGCTTCAAATGCTGTTTCTGAGCTGAAATGCACAGTTTGGTCAAATATGCTGTTCATGCAATTCCTCACATAAACAACACCTTAAACATCATCTGCCTTCATACTGATCACATTTCAAGTCATTCTGAAGAAGAACTTTGTGAGTCAACATGAAATTCACGTCAATGTTGCCTTCCTGATTTTCCTGCGCTTCAAATGCTGTTTCTGAGCTGAAATGCACAGTTTGGTCAAATATGTTGTTCATGCAATTTGCTAAATGCAGAACACCAAAAACATCATTTTCCTTCATATTCATCACATTCAAGGCATTCTGAGGAAGAAATTTGTTTGTCAACATGAACTTCACGTTAAATCAAACTTCATGACTCTTCTGCACTTCAAATGGTTGTGCTGTGCTGAAATGCACAGTTTGGTCTAATATGCTGTTCATGCAATTCCTTACATAAACAACACCTTAAACATCATCTGCCTTCATATTTATCACATTTCAAGTCATACTGATGAAGAAATTTGTGAGTCAACATGGACTTCACGTGAATGCTTGTTCATGCGATTCCTTCAAACCAAGTCAACTCAAACATCATTTGCCTTCCTACTGATCACATTTCAAATCATTCTGAAGAAGAAATTTGTGTGTCAACATGAAATTCGCGTTAATATAGCCTTCATGACTTGTCTGCGCTTCAAATGCTGTTTCTGAGCTCAAATTGACATTTTGCTCCAATAATGTTGTCCCCGCAATTCGTTACATCCAGAACACTTAAAACATCATTTTCCTTCATATTTATCAGATTTCAAGTCATTCCGAAGAAGAACTTTGTGTGTCAACATGAACTTCACATCAATGTTGAGTTCCTGATGTTCCTGCGCTTCAAATGCTGTTTCTCAGCTGAAATGCACAGTTTGGTCAAATATGCTGTTCATGCAATTCGCTACATGCAGACCACCTAAAACATCATTTTCCTTCATGTTTATCACATTTCAAGTCATTCTGAAGAAGAACTTTGTGTGTCAACATGAAATTCACGTCAATGTTTGCCTTCCTGATTTTCCTGCGCTTCAAATGCTGTTTCTGAGCTGAAATGCACAGTTTGGTCAAATATGCTGTTCATGCAATTCGCTACATGCAGACCACCTAAAACATCATTTTCCTTCATGTTTATCACATTTCAAGTCATTCTGAAGAAGAACTTTGTGTGTCAACATGAACTTCACGTCAATGTTGCCTTCCTGGTTTTCCTGCGCTTCAAATGCTGTTTCTGAGCTGAAATGCACAGTTTGGTCAAATATGCTGTTCATGAAATTCGCTACATGCAGAACACCTAAAGCATCATCTGCCTTCATATTTATCACATTTCAAGTCATTCTGAAGAAGAACTTTGTGTGTCAACATGAAATTTACATCAATGTTGCCTTCCTGGTTTTCCTGCGCTTCAAATGCTGTTTCTGAGCTGAAATGCACAGTTTGGTCTAATATGCTGTTCATGCAATTCGCTACATGCAGAACACCTAAAACATCATTTTCCTTCATATTCATCACAGTTCAAGTCATTCTGAGGAAGAAATTTGTTTGTCAACATGAACTTCACGTTAAATCAAACTTCATGACTTTTCTGCTCTTCAAATGCTGTTTCTGAGCTCAAATTGACGTTTTGCTCCAATAATGTTGTCCCTGCAATTCGTTACTTCCAGAACACTTAAAACATCATTTTTCTTGATATTTATCACATTTCAAGTCATTCTGAAGAAGAAATTTGTTTGTCAACATGAACTTCACGTTAAATCAAACTTCATGACTCTTCTGCGCTTCAAATGCTGTTTCTGAGCTGAAATGCACAGTTTGGTCAAATATGCTGTTCATGCAATTCCTCACATAAACAGCACCTTAAACATCATCGGCCTTCATACTGATCACATTTCAAGTCATTCTGAAGAAGAACTTTGTGTGTCAACATGAACTGCACATCAATGTTGCCTTCCTGATTTTCCTGCGCTTCAAATGCTGTTTCTGAGCTGAAATGCACAGTTTGGTCCAATATGCTGTTCACGAAATTCGCAAAATGCAGAACACCTAAAACATCATTTTCCTTCATATTCATCACAGTTAAAGTCATTCTGAGGAAGAAATTTGTTTGTCAACATGAACTTCACGTTAAATCAAACTTCATGACTCTTCTGCGCTTCAAATGCTGTTTCTGAGCTGAAATGCACAGTTTGGTCAAATATGTTGTTCGTGCAATTCGCTAAATGCAGAACACCTAAAACATCATTTTCCTTCATATCTATTACATTTCAAGTCATTCTGAAGAAGAACTTTGTGAGTCAACATGAAATTCAGGTCAATGTTGCCTTCCTGATTTTCCTGCTCTTCAAATGCTGTTTCTGAGCTCAAATTGACATTTTGCTCAAATATGTTGCCCCTGCAATTTGTTACATCCAGAACACCTTAAACATCATTTTCCTTCATATTTGTCACATTTCAAGTCATTCTGAAGAAGAAATTTGTGTGTCAACATGAAATTCAGGTCAATGTTACCTTCCTGATTTTCCTACGCTTCAAATGCTGTTTCTGAGCTGAAATGCACAGTTTGGTCAAATATGCTGTTCATGCAATTCCTTACATAAACAAGTCCTTGAACATCATTTTCCTTCATATTTATCACATTTCAAGTCATTCTGAGTAACAAATTTGTTTGTGAACATGAACTTCACGTTAAATCAAACTTCATGACTTGTCTGCGCTTCAAATGCTGTTTCTGAGCTCAAATTGACGTTTTGCTCCAATATTGTTTTCCCTGCAATTCGTTACTTCCAGAACACTTAAAACATCATTTTTCTTCATATTTATCACATTTCAAGTCATTCTGAAGAACAACTTTGTGTGTCAACATGAACTTCACGTCAATGTTGCCTTCCTGGTTTTCCTGCGCTTCAAATGCTGTTTCTGAGCTGAAATGCACAGTTTGGTCAAATATGCTGTTCATGCAATTCGCTACATGCAGAACACCAAAAACATCATTTTCCTTCATATTCATCACAGTTCAAGTCATTCTGAGGAAGAAATTTGTTTGTCAACATGAACTTCACGTTAAATCAAACTTCATGACTTGTCTGCGCTTCAAATGCTGTTTCTGAGCTCAAATTGACGTTTTGCTCCAATATTGTTTTCCCTGCAATTCGTTACTTCCAGAACACTTAAAACATCATTTTTCTTCATATTTATCACATTTCAAGTCATTCTGAAGAACAACTTTGTGTGTCAACATGAACTTCACGTCAATGTTGCCTTCCTGGTTTTCCTGCGCTTCAAATGCTGTTTCTGAGCTGAAATGCACAGTTTGGTCCAAAATGCTGTTCACGAAATTCGCAAAATGCAGAACACCTAAAACATCATTTTCCTTCATATTCATCACAGTTTAAGTCATTCTGAGGAAGAAATTTGTTTGTCAACATGAACTTCACGTTAAATCAAACTTCATGACTCTTCTGCGCTTCAAATGCTGTTTCTGAGCTGAAATGCACAGTTTGGTCCAATATGCTGTTCACGAAATTCGCAAAATGCAGAACACCTAAAACATCATTTTCCTTCATATTCATCACAGTTAAAGTCATTCTGAGGAAGAAATTTGTTTGTCAACATGAACTTCACGTTAAATCAAACTTCATGACTCTTCTGCGCTTCAAATGCTGTTTCTGAGCTGAAATGCACAGTTTGGTCAAATATGCTGTTCATGCAATTCCTCACATAAACAACACCTTAAACATCATCTGCCTTCATACTGATCACATTTCAAGTCATTCTGAAGAGGAACTTTGTGAGTCAACATGAACTTCACGTTAAATCAAACTTCAGGACTCTTCTGCGCTTCAAATGCTGTTTCTGAGCTGAAATGCACAGTTTGGTCAAATATGTTGTTCGTGCAATTCGCTAAATGCAGAACACCTAAAACATCATTTTCCTTCATATCTATTACATTTCAAGTCATTCTGAAGAAGAACTTTGTGAGTCAACATGAAATTCAGGTCAATGTTGCCTTCCTGATTTTCCTGCTCTTCAAATGCTGTTTCTGAGCTCAAATTGACATTTTGCTCAAATATGTTGCCCCTGCAATTTGTTACATCCAGAACACCTTAAACATCATTTTCCTTCATATTTGTCACATTTCAAGTCATTCTGAAGAAGAAATTTGTGTGTCAACATGAAATTCAGGTCAATGTTACCTTCCTGATTTTCCTACGCTTCAAATGCTGTTTCTGAGCTGAAATGCACAGTTTGGTCAAATATGCTGTTCATGCAATTCCTTACATAAACAAGTCCTTGAACATCATTTTCCTTCATATTTATCACATTTCAAGTCATTCTGAGTAACAAATTTGTTTGTGAACATGAACTTCACGTTAAATCAAACTTCATGACTTGTCTGCGCTTCAAATGCTGTTTCTGAGCTCAAATTGACGTTTTGCTCCAATATTGTTTTCCCTACAATTCGTTACTTCCAGAACACTTAAAACATCATTTTTCTTCATATTTATCACATTTCAAGTCATTCTGAAGAACAACTTTGTGTGTCAACATGAACTTCACGTCAATGTTGCCTTCCTGGTTTTCCTGCGCTTCAAATGCTGTTTCTGAGCTGAAATGCACAGTTTGGTCAAATATGCTGTTCATGCAATTCGCTACATGCAGAACACCAAAAACATCATTTTCCTTCATATTCATCACAGTTCAAGTCATTCTGAGGAAGAAATTTGTTTGTCAACATGAACTTCACGTTAAATCAAACTTCATGACTTGTCTGCGCTTCAAATGCTGTTTCTGAGCTCAAATTGACGTTTTGCTCCAATATTGTTTTCCCTGCAATTCGTTACTTCCAGAACACTTAAAACATCATTTTTCTTCATATTTATCACATTTCAAGTCATTCTGAAGAACAACTTTGTGTGTCAACATGAACTTCACGTCAATGTTGCCTTCCTGGTTTTCCTGCGCTTCAAATGCTGTTTCTGAGCTGAAATGCACAGTTTGGTCCAAAATGCTGTTCACGAAATTCGCAAAATGCAGAACACCTAAAACATCATTTTCCTTCATATTCATCACAGTTTAAGTCATTCTGAGGAAGAAATTTGTTTGTCAACATGAACTTCACGTTAAATCAAACTTCATGACTCTTCTGCGCTTCAAATGCTGTTTCTGAGCTGAAATGCACAGTTTGGTCAAATATGCTGTTCATGCAATTCCTCACATAAACAACACCTTAAACATCATCTGCCTTCATACTGATCACATTTCAAGTCATTCTGAAGAGGAACTTAGAGAGTCAACATGAAATTCACGTCAATGTTACCTTCCTGATTTTCCTCCGCTTCAAATGCTGTTTCTGAGCTGAAATGCACAGTTTGGTCCAATATGCTGTTCACGAAATTCGCAAAATGCAGAACACCTAAAACATCATTTTCCTTCATATTCATCACAGTTTAAGTCATTCTGAGGAAGAAATTTGTTTGTCAACATGAACTTCACGTTAAATCAAACTTCATGACTCTTCTGCGCTTCAAATGGTGGTGCTGTGCTGAAATGCACAGTTTTTTTGAAATATGCTGTTCATGCAATTCCTTACATAAACAACACCTTAATCATCATCTGCCTTCATATTTATCACATTTGAAGTCATTCTGAGGAAGAAATTTGTTTGTCAACACGAACTTCACGTTAAATCAAACTTCATGACTCTTCTGCCCTTCAAATGCTGTTTCTGAGCTGAAATGCACAGTTTGGTCAAATATGCTGTTCATGCAATTCGCTAAATGCAGAACACCTAAAACATCATTTTCCTTCATATCTATCACATTTCAAGTCATTCTGAAGAAGAAATTTGTGTGTCAACATGAAATTCAGGTCAATGTTACCTTCCTGATTTTCCTACGCTTCAAATGCTGTTTCTGAGCTGAAATGCACAGTTTGGTCAAATATGCTGTTCATGCAATTCCTTACATAAACAAGTCCTTGAACATCATTTTCCTTCATATTTATCACATTTCAAGTCATTCTGAGTAACAAATTTGTCTGTCAACATGAACTTCACGTGAATGCTTGTTCATGCCATTCCTTCAAACCAAGTCAACTCAAACATCATTTGCCGTCCTACTGATCACATTTCAAATCATTCTGAAGAAGAAATTTGTGTGTCAACATGAAATTCGCGTTAATGTAGCCTTCATGACTTGTCTGCACTTCAAATGGTTGTGCTGTGCTGAAATGCACAGTTTGGTCAAATATGCTGTTCATGCAATTCCTCACATAAACAACACCTTAAACATCATCTGCCTTCATACTGATCACATTTCAAGTCATTCTGAAGAAGAACTTTGTGAGTCAACATGAAATTCACGTCAATGTTGCCTTCCTGATTTTCCTGCGCTTCAAATGCTGTTTCTGAGCTGAAATGCACAGTTTGGTCAAATATGTTGTTCATGCAATTTGCTGAATGCAGAACACCAAAAACATCATTTTCCTTCATATTCATCACATTCAAGGCATTCTGAGGAAGAAATTTGTTTGTCAACATGAACTTCACGTTAAATCAAACTTCATGACTCTTCTGCACTTCAAATGGTTGTGCTGTGCTGAAATGCACAGTTTGGTCTAATATGCTGTTCATACAATTCCTTACATAAACAACACCTTAAACATCATCTGCCTTCATATTTATCACATTTCAAGTCATACTGATGAAGAAATTTGTGAGTCAACATGGACTTCACGTGAATGCTTGTTCATGCGATTCCTTCAAACCAAGTCAACTCAAACATCATTTGCTTTCCTACTGATCACATTTCAAATCATTCTGAAGAAGAAATTTGTGTGTCAACATGAAATTCGCGTTAATATAGCCTTCATGACTTGTCTGCGCTTCAAATGCTGTTTCTGAGCTCAAATTGACATTTTGCTCCAATAATGTTGTCCCCGCAATTCGTTACATCCAGAACACTTAAAACATCATTTTCCTTCATATTTATCAGATTTCAAGTCATTCCGAAGAAGAACTTTGTGTGTCAACATGAACTTCACATCAATGTTGAGTTCCTGATTTTCCTGCGCTTCAAATGCTGTTTCTGAGCTGAAATGCACAGTTTGGTCAAATATGCTGTTCATGCAATTCGCTACATGCAGACCACCTAAAACATCATTTTCCTTCATGTTTATCACATTTCAAGTCATTCTGAAGAAGAACTTTGTGTGTCAACATGAAATTCACGTCAATGTTTGCCTTCCTGATTTTCCTGCGCTTCAAATGCTGTTTCTGAGCTGAAATGCACAGTTTGGTCAAATATGCTGTTCATGCAATTCGCTACATGCAGACCACCTAAAACATCATTTTCCTTCATGTTTATCACATTTCAAGTCATTCTGAAGAAGAACTTTGTGTGTCAACATGAACTTCACGTCAATGTTGCCTTCCTGGTTTTCCTGCGCTTCAAATGCTGTTTCTGAGCTGAAATGCACAGTTTGGTCAAATATGCTGTTCATGAAATTCGCTACATGCAGAACACCTAAAGCATCATCTGCCTTCATATTTATCACATTTCAAGTCATTCTGAAGAAGAACTTTGTGTGTCAACATGAAATTTACATCAATGTTGCCTTCCTGATTTTCCTGCGCTTCAAATGCTGTTTCTGAGCTGAAATGCACAGTTTGGTCAAATATGCTGTTCATGCAATTCGCTACATGCAGAACACCTAAAACATCATTTTCCTTCATATTCATCACAGTTCAAGTCATTCTGAGGAAGAAATTTGTTTGTCAACATGAACTTCACGTTAAATCAAACTTCATGACTTTTCTGCTCTTCAAATGCTGTTTCTGAGCTCAAATTGACGTTTTCCTCCAATAATGTTGTCCCTGCAATTCGTTACTTCCAGAACACTTAAAACATCATTTTTCTTGATATTTATCACATTTCAAGTCATTCTGAAGAAGAACTTTGTGTGTCAACATGAACTTCACGTCAATGTTACCTTCCTGATTTTCCTGCGCTTCAAATGCTGTTTCTGAGCTGAAATGCACAGTTTGGTCAAATATGCTGTTCATGCAATTCCTCACATAAACAGCACCTTAAACATCATCGGCCTTCATACTGATCACATTTCAAGTCATTCTGAAGAAGAACTTTGTGTGTCAACATGAACTGCACATCAATGTTGCCTTCCTGATTTTCCTGCGCTTCAAATGCTGTTTCTGAGCTGAAATGCACAGTTTGGTCAAATATGCTGTTCATGCAATTCCTCACATAAACAGCACCTTAAACATCATCTGCCTTCATATTTATCACATTTCAAGTCATTCTGAAGAAGAACTTTGTGTGTCAACATGAAATTTACATCAATGTTGCCTTCCTGATTTTCCTGCGCTTCAAATGCTGTTTCTGAGCTGAAATGCACAGTTTGGTCCAATATGCTGTTCACGAAATTCGCAAAATGCAGAACACCTAAAACATCATTTTCCTTCATATTCATCACAGTTTAAGTCATTCTGAGGAAGAAATTTGTTTGTCAACATGAACTTCACGTTAAATCAAACTTCATGACTCTTCTGCGCTTCAAATGCTGTTTCTGAGCTGAAATGCACAGTTTGGTCAAATATGCTGTTCATGCAATTCCTCACATAAACAACACCTTAAACATCATCTGCCTTCATACTGATCACATTTCAAGTCATTCTGAAGAGGAACTTTGTGAGTCAACATGAACTTCACGTTAAATCAAACTTCATGACTCTTCTGCGCTTCAAATGCTGTTTCTGAGCTGAAATGCACAGTTTGGTCAAATATGTTGTTCGTGCAATTCGCTAAATGCAGAACACCTAAAACATCATTTTCCTTCATATCTATCACATTTCAAGTCATTCTGAAGAAGAACTTTGTGAGTCAACATGAAATTCAGGTCAATGTTGCCTTCCTGATTTTCCTGCTCTTCAAATGCTGTTTCTGAGCTCAAATTGACATTTTGCTCAAATATGTTGCCCCTGCAATTTGTTACATCCAGAACACCTTAAACATCATTTTCCTTCATATTTATCACAGTTCAAGTCATTCTGAGGAAGAAATTTGTTTGTCAACATGAACTTCACGTTAAATCAAACTTCATGACTCTTCTGCTCTTCAAATGGTTGTGCTGTGCTGAAATGCACAGTTTGGTCAAATATGCTGTTCATGCAATTCCTCACATAAACAGCACGTCAACATGAACTTCACGTGAATGCTTGTTCATGCCATTCCTTCAAACCAAGTCAACTCAAACATCATTTTCCGTCCTACTGATCACATTTCAAATCATTCTGAAGAAGAAATTTGTGTGTCAACATGAAATTCGCGTTAATGTAGCCTTCATGACTTGTCTGCACTTCAAATGGTTGTGCTGTGCTGAAATGCACAGTTTGGTCTAATATGCTGTTCATGCAATTCCTTACATAAACAACACCTTAAACATCATCTGCCTTCATACTGATCACATTTCAAGTCATTCTGAAGAAGAACTTTGTGAGTCAACATGAAATTCACGTCAATGTTGCCTTCCTGATTTTCCTGCGCTTCAAATGCTGTTTCTGAGCTGAAATGCACAGTTTGGTCAAATATGTTGTTCATGCAATTTGCTAAATGCAGAACACCTAAAACATCATTTTCCTTCATATTCATCACATTCAAGGCATTCTGAGGAAGAAATTTGTTTGTCAACATGAACTTCACGTTAAATCAAACTTCATGACTCTTCTGCACTTCAAATGGTTGTGCTGTGCTGAAATGCACAGTTTGGTCTAATATGCTGTTCATACAATTCCTTACATAAACAACACCTTAAACATCATCTGCCTTCATATTTATCACATTTCAAGTCATACTGATGAAGAAATTTGTGAGTCAACATGGACTTCACGTGAATGCTTGTTCATGCGATTCCTTCAAACCAAGTCAACTCAAACATCATTTGCCTTCCTACTGATCACATTTCAAATCATTCTGAAGAAGAAATTTGTGTGTCAACATGAAATTCGCGTTAATATAGCCTTCATGACTCTTCTGCGCTTCAAATGCTGTTTCTGAGCTGAAATGCACAGTTTGGTCAAATATGCTGTTCATGCAATTCCTCACATAAACAGCACCTTAAACATCATCGGCCTTCATATTTATCACATTTCAAGTCATTCTGAAGAACAACTTTGTGTGTCAACATGAACTTCACGTCAATGTTGCCTTCCTGGTTTTCCTGCGCTTCAAATCCTGTTTCTGAGCTGAAATGCACAGTTTTGTCAAATATGCTGTTCATGCAATTCGCTACATGCAGAACACCTAAAACATCATTTTCCTTCATATTCATCACAGTTCAAGTCATTCTGAGGAAGAAATTTGTTTGTCAACATGAACTTCACGTTAAATCAAACTTCATGACTTTTCTGCTCTTCAAATGCTGTTTCTGAGCTCAAATTGACGTTTTGCTCCAATATTGTTTTCCCTGCAATTCGTTACTTCCAGAACACTTAAAACATCATTTTTCTTGATATTTATCACATTTCAAGTCATTCTGAAGAACAACTTTGTGTGTCAACATGAACTTCGCGTCAATGTTGCCTTCCTGGTTTTCCTGCGCTTCAAATGCTGTTTCTGAGCTGAAATGCACAGTTTGGTCAAAAATGCTGTTCATGCAATTCGCTACATGCAGAACACCTAAAACATCATTTTCCTTCATATTCATCACAGTTCAAGTCATTCTGAGGAAGAAATTTGTTTGTCAACATGAACTTCACGTTAAATCAAACTTCATGACTTGTCTGCGCTTCAAATGCTGTTTCTAAGTTCAAATTGACGTTTTGCTCCAATATTGTTTTCCCTGCAATTCGTTACTTCCAGAACACTTAAAACATCATTTTTCTTCATATTTATCACATTTCAAGTCATTCTGAAGAACAACTTTGTGTGTCAACATGAACTTCACGTCAATGTTGCCTTCCTGGTTTTCCTGCGCTTCAAATGCTGTTTCTGAGCTGAAATGCACAGTTTGGTCCAAAATGCTGTTCACGAAATTCGCAAAATGCAGAACACCTAAAACATCATTTTCCTTCATATTCATCACAGTTTAAGTCATTCTGAGGAAGAAATTTGTTTGTCAACATGAACTTCACGTTAAATCAAACTTCATGACTCTTCTGCTCTTCAAATGCTGTTTCTGAGCTGAAATGCACAGTTTGGTCAAATATGCTGTTCATGCAATTCCTCACATAAACAACACCTTAAACATCATCTGCCTTCATACTGATCACATTTCAAGTCATTCTGAAGAGGAACTTAGAGAGTCAACATGAAATTCACGTCAATGTTGCCTTCCTGATTTTCCTGCGCTTCAAATGCTGTTTCTGAGCTGAAATGCACAGTTTGGTCTAATATGCTGTTCATACAATTCCTTACATAAACAACACCTTAAACATCATCTGCCTTCATATTTATCACATTTCAAGTCATACTGATGAAGAAATTTGTGAGTCAACATGGACTTCACGTGAATGCTTGTTCATGCGATTCCTTCAAACCAAGTCAACTCAAACATCATTTGCCTTCCTACTGATCACATTTCAAATCATTCTGAAGAAGAAATTTGTGTGTCAACATGAAATTCGCGTTAATATAGCCTTCATGACTTGTCTGCGCTTCAAATGCTGTTTCTGAGCTCAAATTGACATTTTGCTCCAATAATGTTGTCCCCGCAATTCGTTACATCCAGAACACTTAAAACATCATTTTCCTTCATATTTATCAGATTTCAAGTCATTCCGAAGAAGAACTTTGTGTGTCAACATGAACTTCACATCAATGTTGAGTTCCTGATTTTCCTGCGCTTCAAATGCTGTTTCTCAGCTGAAATGCACAGTTTGGTCAAATATGCTGTTCATGCAATTCGCTACATGCAGACGACCTAAAACATCATTTTCCTTCATGTTTATCACATTTCAAGTCATTCTGAAGAAGAACTTTGTGTGTCAACATGAAATTCACGTCATTTTTTGCCTTCCTGATTTTCCTGCGCTTCAAATGCTGTTTCTGAGCTGAAATGCACAGTTTGGTCAAATATGCTGTTCATGCAATTCCTCACATAAACAACACCTTAAACATCATCTGCCTTCATATTCATCACAGTTCAAGTCATTCTGAGGAAGAAATTTGTTTGTCAACATGAACTTCACGTTAAATCAAACTTCATGACTTGTCTGCGCTTGAAATGCTGTTTCTGAGCTCAAATTGACGTTTTGCTCCAATATTGTTTTCCCTGCAATTCGTTACTTCCAGAACACTTAAAACATCATTTTTCTTCATATTTATCACATTTCAAGTCATTCTGAAGAACAACTTTGTGTGTCAACATGAACTTCACGTCAATGTTGCCTTCCTGGTTTTCCTGCGCTTCAAATGCTGTTTCTGAGCTGAAATGCACAGTTTGGTCAAATATGCTGTTCATGCAATTCGCTACATGCAGAACACCTAAAACATCATTTTCCTTCATATTCATCACAGTTCAAGTCATTCTGAGGAAGAAATTTGTTTGTCAACATGAACTTCACGTTAAATCAAACTTCATGACTTTTCTGCTCTTCAAATGCTGTTTCTGAGCTCAAATTGACGTTTTGCTCCAAAAATGTTGTCCCTGAAATTCGTTACTTCCAGAACACTTAAAACATCATTTTTCTTTATATTTATCACATTTCAAGTCATTCTGAAGAAGAACTTTGTGTGTCAACATGAACTTCACGTCAATGTTACCTTCCTGATTTTCCTGCGCTTCAAATGCTGTTTCTGAGCTGAAATGCACAGTTTGGTCCAAAATGCTGTTCACGAAATTCGCAAAATGCAGAACACCTAAAACATCATTTTCCTTCATATTCATCACAGTTTAAGTCATTCTGAGGAAGAAATTTGTTTGTCAACATGAACTTCACGTTAAATCAAACTTCATGACTCTTCTGCGCTTCAAATGCTGTTTCTGAGCTGAAATGCACAGTTTGGTCAAATATGCTGTTCATGCAATTCCTCACATAAACAACACCTTAAACATCATCTGCCTTCATACTGATCACATTTCAAGTCATTCTGAAGAGGAACTTAGAGAATCAACATGAAATTCACGTCAATGTTACCTTCCTGATTTTCCTGCGCTTCAAATGCTGTTTCTGAGCTGAAATGCACAGTTTGGTCAAATATGCTGTTCATGCAATTCCTCACATAAACAACACCTTAAACATCATCTGCCTTCTTACTGATCACATTTCAAGTCATTCTGAAGAAGAACTTTGTGAGTCAACATGAACTTCACGTTAAATCAAACTTCATGACTCTTCTGCGCTTCAAATGCTGTTTCTGAGCTGAAATGCACAGTTTGGTCAAATATGTTGTTCGTGCAATTCGCTAAATGCAGAACACCTAAAACATCATTTTCCTTCATATCGATCACATTTCAAGTCATTCTGAAGACGAACTTTGTGAGTCAACATGAAATTCAGGTCAATGTTGCCTTCCTGATTTTCCTGCTCTTCAAATGCTGTTTCTGAGCTCAAATTGACATTTTGCTCAAATATGTTGCCCCTGCAATTTGTTACATCCAGAACACCTTAAACATCATTTTCCTTCATATTTATCACAGTTCAAGTCATTCTGAGGAAGAAATTTGTTTGTCAACATGAACTTCACGTTAAATCAAACTTCATGACTCTTCTGCGCTTCAAATGGTGGTGCTGTGCTGAAATGCACAGTTTTTTTTAAATATTCTGTTCATGCAATTCCTTACATAAACAACACCTTAATCATCATCTGCCTTCATATTTATCACATTTGAAGTCATTCTGAGGAAGAAATTTGTGAGTCAACATGAACTTCACGTTAAATCAAACTTCATGACTCTTCTGCCCTTCAAATGCTGTTTCTGAGCTGAAATGCACAGTTTGGTCAAATATGCTGTTCATGCAATTCCTCACATAAACAACACCTTAAACATCATCTGCCTTCTTACTGATCACATTTCAAGTCATTCTGAAGAAGAACTTTGTGAGTCAACATGAACTTCACGTTAAATCAAACTTCATGACTCTTCTGCGCTTCAAATGCTGTTTCTGAGCTGAAATGCACAGTTTGGTCAAATATGTTGTTCGTGCAATTCGCTAAATGCAGAACACCTAAAACATCATTTTCCTTCATGTTTATCACATTTCAAGTCATTCTGAAGAAGAACTTTGTGTGTCATCATGAAATTCACGTCAATGTTTGCCTTCCTGATTTTCCTGCGCTTCAAATGCTGTTTCTGAGCTGAAATGCACAGTTTGGTCAAATATGCTGTTCATGCAATTCCTTACATAAACAACACCTTAAACATCATCTGCCTTCATATTTATCACATTTCAAGTCATACTGATGAAGAACTTTGTGAGTCAACATGGACTTCACGTGAATGCTTGTTCATGCGATTCCATCAAACCAAGTCAACTCAAACATCATTTGCCTTCCGACTGATCACATTTGAAATCATCCTGAAGAAGAAATTTGTGTGTCAACATGAAATTCGCGTTAATGTAGCGTTCATGACTTGTCTGTTCTTCAAATGCTGTTTCTGAGCTCAAATTGACATTTTGCTCCAATAATGTTGTCCCTGCAATTCGTTACATCCAGAACACTTAAAACATCGTTTTTCTTCATATTTGTCACATTTCAAGTCATTCTGAAGAAGAACGTTGTGTGTCAACATGAACTTCAGGTCAATGTTGCCTCCCTGATTTTCCTGCGCTTCAAATGCTGTTTCTGAGCTGAAATGCACAGTTTGGTCAAATATGCTGTTCATGCAATTCCTTACATAAACAACACCTTAAACATCATCTGCCTTCATATTTATCAGATTTCAAGTCATTGTGAAGAAGAACTTTGTGAGTCAACATGAAATTCACGTCAATTTTGCCTTCCTGATTTTCCTGCTCTTCAAATGCTGTTTCTGAGCTGAAATGCACAGTTTGGTCAAATATGTTGTCCCTGCAATTCGTTACATCCAGAACACCTAAAAAATCATTTTCCTTCATATTTATCACATTTCAAGTCATTCTGAAGAAGAACTTTGTGTGTCAACATGAACTTCAGGTCAATGTTAACTTCCTGATTTTCCTGCGCTTCAAATGCTGTTTCTGAGCTCAAATTGACGTTTTGCGCCAATAATGTTTTTCCTGCAATTCGTTACTTCCAGAACACTTAAAACATCATTTTCCTTCATATTTATCAGATTTCAAGTCATTCTGAAGAAGAACTTTGTGTGTCAACATGAACTTCACCTCAATGTTACCTTCCTGATTTTCCTGCGCTTCAAATGCTGTTTCTGAGCTGTAATGCACAGTTTGGTCAAATATGCTGTTCATGCAATTCGCTACATGCTGAACACCTAAAACATCATCTGCCTTCACACTGATCACATTTCAAGTCATTCTGAAGAAGAACTTTGTGTGTCAACATGAACTTCAAATCAATGTTGCCTTCCTGATTTTCCAGGGCTTCAAATGCTGTTTCTGAGCTGAAATGTACAGTTTGGTCAAATATGCTGTTCATGCAATTCCTTACATCAACAACACCTTGAACATAATTTTCCTTCATATTTATCACATTTCAAGTCATTCTGAGTTACAAATTTGTCTGTCAACATGAACTTCACGTGAATGCTTGTTCATGCGATTCCTTCAAACCAAGTCAACTCAAACATCATTTGCCTTCCGACTGATCACATTTGAAATCATTCTGAAGAAGAAATGTGTGTCAACATGAAATTCGCGTTAATGTAGCCTTCATGACTTGTCTGTTCTTCAAATGCTGTTTCTGAGCTCAAATTGACATTTTGCTCAAATATGTTGTCCCGACAATTCGTTGCATCCAGAACACCTAAAACATCATTTTCCTTCATATTTATCACAGTTCAAGTCATTCTGAGGAAGAAATTTGTTTGTCAACATGAACTTCACGTTAAATCAAACTTCATGACTCTTCTGCGCTTCAAATGGTGGTGCTGTGCTGAAATGCACAGTTTGGTCAAATATGCTGTTCATGCAATTCCTCACATAAACAACACCTTAAACATCATCTGCCTTCTTACTGATCACATTTCAAGTCATTCTGAAGACGATCTTTGTGAGTCAACATGAACTTCACGTTAAATCAAACTTCATGACTCTTCTGCGCTTCAAATGCTGTTTCTGAGCTGAAATACACAGTTTGGTCAAATATGTTGTTCGTGCAATCCGCTAAATGCAGAACACCTAAAACATCATTTTCCTTCATATCTATCACATTTCAAGTCATTCTGAAGAAGAACTTTGTGAGTCAACATGAAATTCACGTCAATGTTGCCTTCCTGATTTTCCTGCTCTTCAAATGCTGTTTCTGAGCTCAAATTGACATTTTGCTCAAATATGTTGCCCCTGCAATTCGTTACATCCAGAACACCTTAAACATCATTTTCCTTCATATTTATCACAGTTCAAGTCATTCTGAGGAAGAAATTTGTTTGTCAACATGAACTTCACGTTAAATCAAACTTCATGACTCTTCTGCGCTTCAAATGGTGGTGCTGTGCTGAAATGCACAGTTTTTTTGAAATATGCTGTTCATGCAATTCCTTACATAAACAACACCTTAATCATCATCTGCCTTCATATTTATCACATTTGAAGTCATTCTGAGGAAGAAATTTGTTTGTCAACACGAACTTCACGTTAAATCAAACTTCATGACTCTTCTGCCCTTCAAAAGCTGTTTCTGAGCTGAAATGCACAGTTTGGTCAAATATGTTGTTCATGCAATTCGCTAAATGCAGAACACCTAAAACATCATTTTCCTTCATATCTATCACATTTCAAGTCATTCTGAAGAAGAACTTTGTGTGTCAACATGAAATTCAGGTCAATGTTACCTTCCTGATTTTCCTACGCTTCAAATGCTGTTTCTGAGCTGAAATGCACAGTTTGGTCAAATGTGCTGTTCATGCAATTCCTTACATAAACAAGTCCTTGAACATCATTTTCCTTCATATTTATCACATTTCAAGTCATTCTGAATTACAAATTTGTCTGTCAACATGAACTTCACGTGAATGCTTGTTCATGCCATTCCTTCAAACCAAGTCAACTCAAACATCATTTGCCGTCCTACTGATCACATTTCAAATCATTCTGAAGAAGAAATTTGTGTGTCAACATGAAATTCGTGTTAATGTCGCCTTCATGACTTGTCTGCACTTCAAATGGTTGTGCTGTGCTGAAATGCACAGTTTGGTCTAATATGCTGTTCATGCAATTCCTTACATAAACAACACCTTAAACATCATCGGCCTTCATACTGATCACATTTCAAGTCATTCTGAAGAAGAACTTTGTGAGTCAACATGAAATTCACGTCAATGTTGCCTTCCTGATTTTCCTGCGCTTCAAATGCTGTTTCTGAGCTGAAATGCACAGTTTGGTCAAATATGTTGTTCATGCAATTTGCTAAATGCAGAACACCAAAAACATCATTTTCCTTCATATTCATCACATTCAAGTCATTCTGAGGAAGAAATTTGTTTGTCAACATGAACTTCACGTTAAATCAAACTTCATGACTCTTCTGCACTTCAAATGGTTGTGCTGTGCTGAAATGCACAGTTTGGTCTAATATGCTGTTCATACAATTCCTTACATAAACAACACCTTAAACATCATCTGCCTTCATATTTATCACATTTCAAGTCATACTGATGAAGAAATTTGTGAGTCAACATGGACTTCACGTGAATGCTTGTTCATGCGATTCCTTCAAACCAAGTCAACTCAAACATCATTTGCCTTCCTACTGATCACATTTCAAATCATTCTGAAGAAGAAATTTGTGTGTCAACATGAAATTCGCGTTAATGTGGCCTTCATGACTTGTCTGTGCTTCAAATGCTGTTTCTGAGCTCAAATTGACATTTTGCTCCAATAATGTTGTCCCCGCAATTCGTTACATCCAGAACACTTAAAACATCATTTTCCGTCATATTTATCAGATTTCAAGTCATTCCGAAGAAGAACTTTGTGTGTCAACATGAACTTCACATCAATGTTGAGTTCCTGATTTTCCTGCGCTTCAAATGCTGTTTCTGAGCTGAAATGCACAGTTTGGTCAAATATGCTGTTCATGCAATTCGCTACATGCAGAACACCTAAAACATCATCTGCCTTCATATTTATCACATTTCAAGTCATTCTGAAAAAGAACTTTGTGTGTCAACATGAAATTTACATCAATGTTGCCTTCCTGATTTTCCTGCGCTTCAAATGCTGTTTCTGAGCTGAAATGCACAGTTTGGTCTAATATGCTGTTCATGCAATTCGCTACATGCAGAACACCTAAAACATCATTTTCCTTCATATTCATCACAGTTCAAGTCAATCTGAGGAAGAAATTTGTTTGTCAACATGAACTTCACGTTAAATCAAACTTCATGACTTTTCTGCTCTTCAAATGCTGTTTCTGAGCTCATATTGACGTTTTGCTCCAATAATGTTGTCCCTGCAATTCGTTACTTCCAGAACACTTAAAACATCATTTTCTTGATATTTATCACATTTCAAGTCATTCTGAAGAAGAACTTTGTGTGTCAACATGAACTTCACGTCAATGTTAAATTCCTGATTTTCCTGCGCTTCAAATGCTGTTTCTGAGCTGAAATGCACAGTTTGGTCCAATATGCTGTTCACGAAATTCGCAAAATGCAGAACACCTAAAACATCATTTTCCTTCATATTCATCACAGTTTAAGTCATTCTGAGGAAGAAATTTGTTTGTCAACATGAACTTCACGTTAAATCAAACTTCATGACTCTTCTGCGCTTCAAATGCTGTTTCTGAGCTGAAATGCACAGTTTGGTCAAATATGCTGTTCATGCAATTCCTCACATAAACAACACCTTAAACATCATCTGCCTTCATACTGATCACATTTCAAGTCATTCTGAAGAGGAACTTTGTGAGTCAACATGAACTTCACGTTAATCAAACTTCATGATTTTCCTGCCTTCAAATGCTGTTTCTGAGCTGGAAATGCACAGTTTGGTCCAATATGCTGTTCACGAATTCGCAAAATGCAGAACACCAAAAACATCATTTCCTTCATATTCATCACATTCAAGGCATTCTGAGGAAGAAATTTGTTTGTCAACATGAACTTCACGTTACATCAAACTTCATGACTCTTCTGCACTTCAAATGTTGTGCTGTGCTGAAATGCACAGTTTGGTCTAATAGCTGTTCATGCAATTCCTTACATAAACAACACCCTTAAAACATCATCTGCCTTCATATTTATCACATTTCAAGTCATACTGATAAGAAAATTTGTGAGTCAACATGGACTTCACGTGAATGCTTGTTTCATGCGATTCCTTCAAACCAAGTCAACTCAAACATCATTTGCCTTCCTACTGATCACATTTCAAATCATTCTGAAGAAGAATTTGTGTGTCAACATGAAATTCGCGTTAATATAGCCTTCATGACTTGTCTGCGCTTCAAATGCTGTTTCTGAGCTCAAATTGACATTTTGCTCCAATAATGTTGTCCCCGCAATTCGTTACATCCAGAACACTTAAAACATCATTTTCCTTCATATTTATCAGATTTCAAGTCATTCCGAAGAAGAACTTTGTGTGTCAACATGAACTTCACATCAATGTTGAGTTCCTGATTTTCCTGCGCTTCAAATGCTGTTTCTCAGCTGAAATGCACAGTTTGGTCAAATATGCTGTTCATGCAATTCGCTACATGCAGAACACCTAAAACATCATTTTCCTTCATGTTTATCACATTTCAAGTCATTCTGAAGAAGAACTTTGTGTGTCATCATGAAATTCACGTCAATGTTTGCCTTCCTGATTTTCCTGCGCTTCAAATGCTGTTTCTGAGCTGAAATGCACAGTTTGGTCAAATATGCTGTTCATGCAATTCCTCACATAAACAACACCTTAAACATCATCTGCCTTCTTACTGATCACATTTCAAGTCATTCTGAAGAAGAACTTTGTGAGTCAACATGAACTTCACGTTAAATCAAACTTCATGACTCTTCTGCGCTTCAAATGCTGTTTCTGAGCTGAAATGCACAGTTTGGTCAAATATGTTGTTCGTGCAATTCGCTAAATGCAGAACACCTAAAACATCATTTTCCTTCATATCGATCACATTTCAAGTCATTCTGAAGACGAACTTTGTGAGTCAACATGAAATTCAGGTCAATGTTGCCTTCCTGATTTTCCTGCTCTTCAAATGCTGTTTCTGAGCTCAAATTGACATTTTGCTCAAATATGTTGCCCCTGCAATTTGTTACATCCAGAACACCTTAAACATCATTTTCCTTCATATTTATCACAGTTCAAGTAATTCTGAGGAAGAAATTTGTTTGTCAACATGAACTTCACGTTAAATCAAACTTCATGACTCTTCTGCGCTTCAAATGGTGGTGCTGTGCTGAAATGCACAGTTTTTTTTAAATATTCTGTTCATGCAATTCCTTACATAAACAACACCTTAATCATCATCTGCCTTCATATTTATCACATTTGAAGTCATTCTGAGGAAGAAATTTGTGAGTCAACATGAACTTCACGTTAAATCAAACTTCATGACTCTTCTGCCCTTCAAATGCTGTTTCTGAGCTGAAATGCACAGTTTGGTCAAATATGCTGTTCATGCAATTCCTCACATAAACAACACCTTAAACATCATCTGCCTTCTTACTGATCACATTTCAAGTCATTCTGAAGAAGAACTTTGTGAGTCAACATGAACTTCACGTTAAATCAAACTTCATGACTCTTCTGCGCTTCAAATGCTGTTTCTGAGCTGAAATGCACAGTTTGGTCAAATATGTTGTTCGTGCAATTCGCTAAATGCAGAACACCTAAAACATCATTTTCCTTCATGTTTATCACATTTCAAGTCATTCTGAAGAAGAACTTTGTGTGTCATCATGAAATTCACGTCAATGTTTGCCTTCCTGATTTTCCTGCGCTTCAAATGCTGTTTCTGAGCTGAAATGCACAGTTTGGTCAAATATGCTGTTCATGCAATTCCTTACATAAACAACACCTTAAACATCATCTGCCTTCATATTTATCACATTTCAAGTCATACTGATGAAGAACTTTGTGAGTCAACATGGACTTCACGTGAATGCTTGTTCATGCGATTCCATCAAACCAAGTCAACTCAAACATCATTTGCCTTCCGACTGATCACATTTGAAATCATCCTGAAGAAGAAATTTGTGTGTCAACATGAAATTCGCGTTAATGTAGCGTTCATGACTTGTCTGTTCTTCAAATGCTGTTTCTGAGCTCAAATTGACATTTTGCTCCAATAATGTTGTCCCTGCAATTCGTTACATCCAGAACACTTAAAACATCGTTTTTCTTCATATTTGTCACATTTCAAGTCATTCTGAAGAAGAACGTTGTGTGTCAACATGAACTTCAGGTCAATGTTGCCTCCCTGATTTTCCTGCGCTTCAAATGCTGTTTCTGATCTGAAATGCACAGTTTGGTCAAATATGCTGTTCATGCAATTCCTTACATAAACAACACCTTAAACATCATCTGCCTTCATATTTATCAGATTTCAAGTCATTGTGAAGAAGAACTTTGTGAGTCAACATGAAATTCACGTCAATTTTGCCTTCCTGATTTTCCTGCTCTTCAAATGCTGTTTCTGAGCTGAAATGCACAGTTTGGTCAAATATGTTGTCCCTGCAATTCGTTACATCCAGAACACCTAAAAAATCATTTTCCTTCATATTTATCACATTTCAAGTCATTCTGAAGAAGAACTTTGTGTGTCAACATGAACTTCAGGTCAATGTTAACTTCCTGATTTTCCTGCGCTTCAAATGCTGTTTCTGAGCTCAAATTGACGTTTTGCGCCAATAATGTTTTTCCTGCAATTCGTTACTTCCAGAACACTTAAAACATCATTTTCCTTCATATTTATCAGATTTCAAGTCATTCTGAAGAAGAACTTTGTGTGTCAACATGAACTTCACCTCAATGTTACCTTCCTGATTTTCCTGCGCTTCAAATGCTGTTTCTGAGCTGTAATGCACAGTTTGGTCAAATATGCTGTTCATGCAATTCGCTACATGCTGAACACCTAAAACATCATCTGCCTTCACACTGATCACATTTCAAGTCATTCTGAAGAAGAACTTTGTGTGTCAACATGAACTTCAAATCAATGTTGCCTTCCTGATTTTCCAGGGCTTCAAATGCTGTTTCTGAGCTGAAATGTACAGTTTGGTCAAATATGCTGTTCATGCAATTCCTTACATAAACAACACCTTGAACATAATTTTCCTTCATATTTATCACATTTCAAGTCATTCTGAGTTACAAATTTGTCTTTCAACATGAACTTCACGTGAATGCTTGTTCATGCGATTCCTTCAAACCAAGTCAACTCAAACATCATTTGCCTTCCGACTGATCACATTTGAAATCATTCTGAAGAAGAAATGTGTGTCAACATGAAATTCGCGTTAATGTAGCCTTCATGACTTGTCTGTTCTTCAAATGCTGTTTCTGAGCTCAAATTGACATTTTGCTCAAATATGTTGTCCCGACAATTCGTTGCATCCAGAACACCTAAAACATCATTTTCCTTCATATTTATCACAGTTCAAGTCATTCTGAGGAAGAAATTTGTTTGTCAACATGAACTTCACGTTAAATCAAACTTCATGACTCTTCTGCGCTTCAAATGGTGGTGCTGTGCTGAAATGCACAGTTTGGTCAAATATGCTGTTCATGCAATTCCTCACATAAACAACACCTTAAACATCATCTGCCTTCTTACTGATCACATTTCAAGTCATTCTGAAGACGATCTTTGTGAGTCAACATGAACTTCACGTTAAATCAAACTTCATGACTCTTCTGCGCTTCAAATGCTGTTTCTGAGCTGAAATGCACAGTTTGGTCAAATATGTTGTTCGTGCAATCCGCTAAATGCAGAACACCTAAAACATCATTTTCCTTCATATCTATCACATTTCAAGTCATTCTGAAGAAGAACTTTGTGAGTCAACATGAAATTCACGTCAATGTTGCCTTCCTGATTTTCCTGCTCTTCAAATGCTGTTTCTGAGCTCAAATTGACATTTTGCTCAAATATGTTGCCCCTGCAATTCGTTACATCCAGAACACCTTAAACATCATTTTCCTTCATATTTATCACAGTTCAAGTCATTCTGAGGAAGAAATTTGTTTGTCAACATGAACTTCACGTTAAATCAAACTTCATGACTCTTCTGCGCTTCAAATGGTGGTGCTGTGCTGAAATGCACAGTTTTTTTGAAATATGCTGTTCATGCAATTCCTTACATAAACAACACCTTAATCATCATCTGCCTTCATATTTATCACATTTGAAGTCATTCTGAGGAAGAAATTTGTTTGTCAACACGAACTTCACGTTAAATCAAACTTCATGACTCTTCTGCCCTTCAAAAGCTGTTTCTGAGCTGAAATGCACAGTTTGGTCAAATATGTTGTTCATGCAATTCGCTAAATGCAGAACACCTAAAACATCATTTTCCTTCATATCTATCACATTTCAAGTCATTCTGAAGAAGAACTTTGTGTGTCAACATGAAATTCAGGTCAATGTTACCTTCCTGATTTTCCTACGCTTCAAATGCTGTTTCTGAGCTGAAATGCACAGTTTGGTCAAATGTGCTGTTCATGCAATTCCTTACATAAACAAGTCCTTGAACATCATTTTCCTTCATATTTATCACATTTCAAGTCATTCTGAATTACAAATTTGTCTGTCAACATGAACTTCACGTGAATGCTTGTTCATGCCATTCCTTCAAACCAAGTCAACTCAAACATCATTTGCCGTCCTACTGATCACATTTCAAATCATTCTGAAGAAGAAATTTGTGTGTCAACATGAAATTCGTGTTAATGTCGCCTTCATGACTTGTCTGCACTTCAAATGGTTGTGCTGTGCTGAAATGCACAGTTTGGTCTAATATGCTGTTCATGCAATTCCTTACATAAACAACACCTTAAACATCATCGGCCTTCATACTGATCACATTTCAAGTCATTCTGAAGAAGAACTTTGTGAGTCAACATGAAATTCACGTCAATGTTGCCTTCCTGATTTTCCTGCGCTTCAAATGCTGTTTCTGAGCTGAAATGCACAGTTTGGTCAAATATGTTGTTCATGCAATTTGCTAAATGCAGAACACCAAAAACATCATTTTCCTTCATATTCATCACATTCAAGTCATTCTGAGGAAGAAATTTGTTTGTCAACATGAACTTCACGTTAAATCAAACTTCATGACTCTTCTGCACTTCAAATGGTTGTGCTGTGCTGAAATGCACAGTTTGGTCTAATATGCTGTTCATACAATTCCTTACATAAACAACACCTTAAACATCATCTGCCTTCATATTTATCACATTTCAAGTCATACTGATGAAGAAATTTGTGAGTCAACATGGACTTCACGTGAATGCTTGTTCATGCGATTCCTTCAAACCAAGTCAACTCAAACATCATTTGCCTTCCTACTGATCACATTTCAAATCATTCTGAAGAAGAAATTTGTGTGTCAACATGAAATTCGCGTTAATGTGGCCTTCATGACTTGTCTGCGCTTCAAATGCTGTTTCTGAGCTCAAATTGACATTTTGCTCCAATAATGTTGTCCCCGCAATTCGTTACATCCAGAACACTTAAAACATCATTTTCCGTCATATTTATCAGATTTCAAGTCATTCCGAAGAAGAACTTTGTGTGTCAACATGAACTTCACATCAATGTTGAGTTCCTGATTTTCCTGCGCTTCAAATGCTGTTTCTGAGCTGAAATGCACAGTTTGGTCAAATATGCTGTTCATGCAATTCGCTACATGCAGAACACCTAAAACATCATCTGCCTTCATATTTATCACATTTCAAGTCATTCTGAAAAAGAACTTTGTGTGTCAACATGAAATTTACATCAATGTTGCCTTCCTGATTTTCCTGCGCTTCAAATGCTGTTTCTGAGCTGAAATGCACAGTTTGGTCTAATATGCTGTTCATGCAATTCGCTACATGCAGAACACCTAAAACATCATTTTCCTTCATATTCATCACAGTTCAAGTCAATCTGAGGAAGAAATTTGTTTGTCAACATGAACTTCACGTTAAATCAAACTTCATGACTTTTCTGCTCTTCAAATGCTGTTTCTGAGCTCATATTGACGTTTTGCTCCAATAATGTTGTCCCTGCAATTCGTTACTTCCAGAACACTTAAAACATCATTTTCTTGATATTTATCACATTTCAAGTCATTCTGAAGAAGAACTTTGTGTGTCAACATGAACTTCACGTCAATGTTAAATTCCTGATTTTCCTGCGCTTCAAATGCTGTTTCTGAGCTGAAATGCACAGTTTGGTCCAATATGCTGTTCACGAAATTCGCAAAATGCAGAACACCTAAAACATCATTTTCCTTCATATTCATCACAGTTTAAGTCATTCTGAGGAAGAAATTTGTTTGTCAACATGAACTTCACGTTAAATCAAACTTCATGACTCTTCTGCGCTTCAAATGCTGTTTCTGAGCTGAAATGCACAGTTTGGTCAAATATGCTGTTCATGCAATTCCTCACATAAACAACACCTTAAACATCATCGGCCTTCATACTGATCACATTTCAAGTCATTCTGAAGAAGAACTTTGTGTGTAAACATGAACTGCACGTCAATGTTGCCTTCCTGATTTTCCTGCACTTCAAATGCTGTTTCTGAGCTGAAATGCACAGTTTGGTCCAATATGCTGTTCACGAAATTCGCAAAATGCAGAACACCAAAAACATCATTTTCCTTCATATTCATCACATTCAAGGCATTCTGAGGAAGAAATTTGTTTGTCAACATGAACTTCACGTTACATCAAACTTCATGACTCTTCTGCACTTCAAATGGTTGTGCTGTGCTGAAATGCACAGTTTGGTCTAATAAGCTGTTCATGCAATTCCTTACATAAACAACACCTTAAACATCATCTGCCTTCATATTTATCACATTTCAAGTCATACTGATGAAGAAATTTGTGAGTCAACATGGACTTCACGTGAATGCTTGTTCATGCGATTCCTTCAAACCAAGTCAACTCAAACATCATTTGCCTTCCTACTGATCACATTTCAAATCATTCTGAAGAAGAAATTTGTGTGTCAACATGAAATTCGCGTTAATATAGCCTTCATGACTTGTCTGCGCTTCAAATGCTGTTTCTGAGCTCAAATTGACATTTTGCTCCAATAATGTTGTCCCCGCAATTCGTTACATCCAGAACACTTAAAACATCATTTTCCTTCATATTTATCAGATTTCAAGTCATTCCGAAGAAGAACTTTGTGTGTCAACATGAACTTCACATCAATGTTGAGTTCCTGATTTTCCTGCGCTTCAAATGCTGTTTCTCAGCTGAAATGCACAGTTTGGTCAAATATGCTGTTCATGCAATTCGCTACATGCAGAACACCTAAAACATCATTTTCCTTCATGTTTATCACATTTCAAGTCATTCTGAAGAAGAACTTTGTGTGTCATCATGAAATTCACGTCAATGTTTGCCTTCCTGATTTTCCTGCGCTTCAAATGCTGTTTCTGAGCTGAAATGCACAGTTTGGTCAAATATGCTGTTCATGCAATTCGCTACATGCAGACCACCAAAAACATCATTTTCCTTCATGTTTATCACATTTCAAGTCATTCTGAAGAAGAACTTTGTGTGTCAACATGAAATTCACGTCATTGTTTGCCTTCCTGATTTTCCTGCGCTTCAAATGCTGTTTCTCAGCTGAAATGCAGAGTTTGGTCAAATATGCTGTTCATGCAATTCCTCACATAAACAACACCTTAAACATCATCTGCCTTCATATTCATCACAGTTCAAGTCATTCTGAGGAAGACATTTGTTTGTCAACATGAACTTCACGTTAAATCAAACTTCATGACTTGTCTGCGCTTCAAATGCTGTTTCTGAGCTCAAATTGACGTTTTGCTCCAATATTGTTTTCCCTGCAATTCGTTACTTCCAGAACACTTAAAACATCATTTTTCTTCATATTTATCACATTTCAAGTCATTCTGAAGAACAACTTTGTGTGTCAACATGAACTTCACGTCAATGTTGCCTTCCTGGTTTTCCTGCGCTTCAAATGCTGTTTCTGAGCTGAAATACACAGTTTGGTCAAATATGCTGTTCATGCAATTCGCTACATGCAGAACACCTAAAACATCATTTTCCTTCATATTCATCACAGTTCAAGTCATTCTGAGGAAGAAATTTGTTTGTCAACATGAACTTCACGTTAAATCAAACTTCATGACTTTTCTGCTCTTCAAATGCTGTTTCTGAGCTCAAATTGACGTTTTGCTCCAATAATGTTGTCCCTGCAATTCGTTACTTCCAGAACACTTAAAACATCATTTTTCTTGATATTTATCACATTTCAAGTCATTCTGAAGAAGAACTTTGTGTGTCAACATGAACTTCACGTCAATGTTACCTTCCTGATTTTCCTGCGCTTCAAATGCTGTTTCTGAGCTGAAATGCACAGTTTGGTCCAATATGCTGTTCACGAAATTCACAAAATGCAGAACACCTAAAACATCATTTTCCTTCATATTCATCACAGTTTAAGTCATTCTGAGGAAGAAATTTGTTTGTCAACATGAACTTCACGTTAAATCAAACTTCATGACTCTTCTGCGCTTCAAATGCTGTTTCTGAGCTGAAATGCACAGTTTGGTCAAATATGCTGTTCATGCAATTCCTCACATAAACAACACCTTAAACATCATCTGCCTTCATACTGATCACATTTCAAGTCATTCTGAAGAGGAACTTTGTGAGTCAACATGAACTTCACGTTAAATCAAACTTCATGACTCTTCTGCGCTTCAAATGCTGTTTCTGAGCTGAAATGCACAGTTTGGTCAAATATGTTGTTCGTGCAATTCGCTAAATGCAGAACACCTAAAACATCATTTTCCTTCATATCTATCACATTTCAAGTCATTCTGAAGAAGAACTTTGTGAGTCAACATGAAATTCAGGTCAATGTTGCCTTCCTGATTTTCCTGCTCTTCAAATGCTGTTTCTGAGCTCAAATTGACATTTTGCTCAAATATGTTGCCCCTGCAATTTGTTACATCCAGAACACCTTAAACATCATTTTCCTTCATATTTATCACAGTTCAAATCATTCTGAAGAAGAAATTTGTGTGTCAACATGAAATTCGCGTTAATATAGCCTTCATGACTTGTCTGCGCTTCAAATGCTGTTTCTGAGCTCAAATTGACATTTTGCTCCAATAATGTTGTCCCCGCAATTCGTTACATCCAGAACACTTAAAACATCATTTTCCTTCATATTTATCAGATTTCAAGTCATTCCGAAGAAGAACTTTGTGTGTCAACATGAACTTCACATCAATGTTGAGTTCCTGATTTTCCTGCGCTTCAAATGCTGTTTCTCAGCTGAAATGCACAGTTTGGTCAAATATGCTGTTCATGCAATTCGCTACATGCAGAACACCTAAAACATCATTTTCCTTCATGTTTATCACATTTCAAGTCATTCTGAAGAAGAACTTTGTGTGTCAACATGACATTCACGTCAATGTTTGCCTTCCTGATTTTCCTGCGCTTCAAATGCTGTTTCTGAGCTGAAATGCACAGTTTGGTCAAATATGCTGTTCATGCAATTCCTTACATAAACAACACCTTAAACATCATCTGCCTTCATATTTATCAGATTTCAAGTCATTGTGAAGAAGAACTTTGTGAGTCAACATGAAATTCACGTCAATTTTGCCTTCCTGATTTTCCTGCTCTTCAAATGCTGTTTCTGAGCTGAAATGCACAGTTTGGTCAAATATGTTGTCCCTGCAATTCGTTACATCCAGAACACCTAAAAAATCATTTTCCTTCATATTTATCACATTTCAAGTCATTCTGAAGAAGAACTTTGTGTGTCAACATGAACTTCAGGTCAATGTTAACTTCCTGATTTTCCTGCGCTTCAAATGCTGTTTCTGAGCTCAAATTGACGTTTTGCGCCAATAATGTTTTTCCTGCAATTCGTTACTTCCAGAACACTTAAAACATCATTTTCCTTCATATTTATCAGATTTCAAGTCATTCTGAAGAAGAACTTTGTGTGTCAACATGAACTTCACCTCAATGTTACCTTCCTGATTTTCCTGCGCTTCAAATGCTGTTTCTGAGCTGTAATGCACAGTTTGGTCAAATATGCTGTTCATGCAATTCCTCACATAAACAACACCTTAAACATCATCTGCCTTCATATTCATCACAGTTCAAGTCATTCTGAGGAAGAAATTTGTTTGTCAACATGAACTTCACGTTAAATCAAACTTCATGACTTTGCGCTTCAAATGCTGTTTCTGAGCTCAAATTGACGTTTTGCTCCAATATTGTTTTCCCTGCAATTCGTTACTTCCAGAACACTTAAAACATCATTTTTCTTCATATTTATCACATTTCAAGTCATTCTGAAGAACAACTTTGTGTGTCAACATGAACTTCACGTCAATGTTGCCTTCCTGGTTTTCCTGCGCTTCAAATGCTGTTTCTGAGCTGAAATGCACAGTTTGGTCAAATATGCTGTTCATGCAATTCGCTACATGCAGAACACCTAAAACATCATTTTCCTTCATATTCATCACAGTTCAAGTCATTCTGAGGAAGAAATTTGTTTGTCAACATGAACTTCACGTTAAATCAAACTTCATGACTTTTCTGCTCTTCAAATGCTGTTTCTGAGCTCAAATTGACGTTTTGCTCCAAAAATGTTGTCCCTGCAATTCGTTACTTCCAGAACACTTAAAACATCATTTTTCTTTATATTTATCACATTTCAAGTCATTCTGAAGAAGAACTTTGTGTGTCAACATGAACTTCACGTCAATGTTACCTTCCTGATTTTCCTGCGCTTCAAATGCTGTTTCTGAGCTGAAATGCACAGTTTGGTCCAAAATGCTGTTCACGAAATTCGCAAAATGCAGAACACCTAAAACATCATTTTCCTTCATATTCATCACAGTTTAAGTCATTCTGAGGAAGAAATTTGATTGTCAACATGAACTTCACGTTAAATCAAACTTCATGACTCTTCTGCGCTTCAAATGCTGTTTCTGAGCTGAAATGCACAGTTTGGTCAAATATGCTGTTCATGCAATTCCTCACATAAACAACACCTTAAACATCATCTGCCTTCATACTGATCACATTTCAAGTCATTCTGAAGAGGAACTTAGAGAATCAACATGAAATTCACGTCAATGTTGCCTTCCTGATTTTCCTGCGCTTCAAATGCTGTTTCTGAGCTGAAATGCACAGTTTGGTCAAATATGCTGTTCATGCAATTCCTCACATAAACAACACCTTAAACATCATCTGCCTTCTTACTGATCACATTTCAAGTCATTCTGAAGAAGAACTTTGTGAGTCAACATGAACTTCACGTTAAATCAAACTTCATGACTCTTCTGCGCTTCAAATGCTGTTTCTGAGCTGAAATGCACAGTTTGGTCAAATATGTTGTTCGTGCAATTCGCTAAATGCAGAACACCTAAAACATCATTTTCCTTCATATCGATCACATTTCAAGTCATTCTGAAGACGAACTTTGTGAGTCAACATGAAATTCAGGTCAATGTTGCCTTCCTGATTTTCCTGCTCTTCAAATGCTGTTTCTGAGCTCAAATTGACATTTTGCTCAAATATGTTTTCCCTGCAATTTGTTACATCCAGAACACCTTAAACATCATTTTCCTTCATATTTATCACAGTTCAAGTCATTCTGAGGAAGAAATTTGTTTGTCAACATGAACTTCACGTTAAATCAAACTTCATGACTTTCCTGCGCTTCAAATGCTGTTTCTGAGCTGTAATGCACAGTTTTTTTTAAATATTCTGTTCATGCAATTCCTTACATAAACAACACCTTAATCATCATCTGCCTTCATATTTATTACATTTGAAGTCATTCTGAGGAAGAAATTTGTGAGTCAACATGAACTTCACGTTAAATCAAACTTCATGACTCTTCTGCCCTTCAAATGCTGTTTCTGAGCTGAAATGCACAGTTTGGTCAAATATGCTGTTCATGCAATTCCTCACATAAACAACACCTTAAACATCATCTGCCTTCTTACTGATCACATTTCAAGTCATTCTGAAGAAGAACTTTGTGAGTCAACATGAACTTCACGTTAAATCAAACTTCATGACTCTTCTGCGCTTCAAATGCTGTTTCTGAGCTGAAATGCACAGTTTGGTCAAATATGTTGTTCGTGCAATTCGCTAAATGCAGAACACCTAAAACATCATTTTCCTTCATGTTTATCACATTTCAAGTCATTCTGAAGAAGAACTTTGTGTGTCATCATGAAATTCACGTCAATGTTTGCCTTCCTGATTTTCCTGCGCTTCAAATGCTGTTTCTGAGCTGAAATGCACAGTTTGGTCAAATATGTTGTCCCTGCAATTCGTTACATCCAGAACACCTAAAAAATCATTTTCCTTCATATTTATCACATTTCAAGTCATTCTGAAGAAGAACTTTGTGTGTCAACATGAACTTCAGGTCAATGTTAACTTCCTGATTTTCCTGCGCTTCAAATGCTGTTTCTGAGCTCAAATTGACGTCTTGCGCCAATAATGTTTTTCCTGCAATTCGTTACTTCCAGAACACTTAAAACATCATTTTCCTTCATATTTATCAGATTTCAAGTCATTCTGAAGAAGAACTTTGTGTGTCAACATGAACTTCACCTCAATGTTACCTTCCTGATTTTCCTGCGCTTCAAATGCTGTTTCTGAGCTGTAATGCACAGTTTGGTCAAATATGCTGTTCATGCAATTCCTCACATAAACAACACCTTAAACATCATCTGCCTTCATATTCATCACAGTTCAAGTCATTCTGAGGAAGAAATTTGTTTGTCAACATGAACTTCACGTTAAATCAAACTTCATGACTTTGCGCTTCAAATGCTGTTTCTGAGCTCAAATTGACGTTTTGCTCCAATATTGTTTTCCCTGCAATTCGTTACTTCCAGAACACTTAAAACATCATTTTTCTTCATATTTATCACATTTCAAGTCATTCTGAAGAACAACTTTGTGTGTCAACATGAACTTCACGTCAATGTTGCCTTCCTGGTTTTCCTGCGCTTCAAATGCTGTTTCTGAGCTGAAATGCACAGTTTGGTCAAATATGCTGTTCATGCAATTCGCTACATGCAGAACACCTAAAACATCATTTTCCTTCATATTCATCACAGTTCAAGTCATTCTGAGGAAGAAATTTGTTTGTCAACATGAACTTCACGTTAAATCAAACTTCATGACTTTTCTGCTCTTCAAATGCTGTTTCTGAGCTCAAATTGACGTTTTGCTCCAAAAATGTTGTCCCTGCAATTCGTTACTTCCAGAACACTTAAAACATCATTTTTCTTTATATTTATCACATTTCAAGTCATTCTGAAGAAGAACTTTGTGTGTCAACATGAACTTCACGTCAATGTTACCTTCCTGATTTTCCTGCGCTTCAAATGCTGTTTCTGAGCTGAAATGCACAGTTTGGTCCAAAATGCTGTTCACGAAATTCGCAAAATGCAGAACACCTAAAACATCATTTTCCTTCATATTCATCACAGTTTAAGTCATTCTGAGGAAGAAATTTGTTTGTCAACATGAACTTCACGTTAAATCAAACTTCATGACTCTTCTGCGCTTCAAATGCTGTTTCTGAGCTGAAATGCACAGTTTGGTCAAATATGCTGTTCATGCAATTCCTCACATAAACAACACCTTAAACATCATCTGCCTTCATACTGATCACATTTCAAGTCATTCTGAAGAGGAACTTAGAGAATCAACATGAAATTCACGTCAATGTTGCCTTCCTGATTTTCCTGCGCTTCAAATGCTGTTTCTGAGCTGAAATGCACAGTTTGGTCAAATATGCTGTTCATGCAATTCCTCACATAAACAACACCTTAAACATCATCTGCCTTCATACTGATCACATTTCAAGTCATTCTGAAGAGGAACTTTGTGAGTCAACATGAACTTCACGTTAAATCAAACTTCATGACTCTTCTGCGCTTCAAATGCTGTTTCTGAGCTGAAATGCACAGTTTGGTCAAATATGTTGTTCGTGCAATTCGCTAAATGCAGAACACCTAAAACATCATTTTCCTTCATATCTATCACATTTCAAGTCATTCTGAAGAAGAACTTTGTGAGTCAACATGAAATTCAGGTCAATGTTGCCTTCCTGATTTTCCTGCTCTTCAAATGCTGTTTCTGAGCTCAAATTGACATTTTGCTCAAATATGTTGCCCCTGCAATTTGTTACATCCAGAACACCTTAAACATCATTTTCCTTCATATTTATCACAGTTCAAGTCATTCTGAGGAAGAAATTTGTTTGTCAACATGAACTTCACGTTAAATCAAACTTCATGACTCTTCTGCTCTTCAAATGGTTGTGCTGTGCTGAAATGCACAGTTTGGTCAAATATGCTGTTCATGCAATTCCTCACATAAACAGCACGTCAACATGAACTTCACGTGAATGCTTGTTCATGCCATTCCTTCAAACCAAGTCAACTCAAACATCATTTGCCGTCCTACTGATCACATTTCAAATCATTCTGAAGAAGAAATTTGTGTGTCAACATGAAATTCGCGTTAATGTAGCCTTCATGACTTGTCTGCACTTCAAATGGTTGTGCTGTGCTGAAATGCACAGTTTGGTCTAATATGCTGTTCATGCAATTCCTTACATAAACAACACCTTAAACATCATCTGCCTTCATACTGATCACATTTCAAGTCATTCTGAAGAAGAACTTTGTGAGTCAACATGAAATTCACGTCAATGTTGCCTTCCTGATTTTCCTGCGCTTCAAATGCTGTTTCTGAGCTGAAATGCACAGTTTGGTCAAATATGTTGTTCATGCAATTTGCTAAATGCAGAACACCTAAAACATCATTTTCCTTCATATTCATCACATTCAAGGCATTCTGAGGAAGAAATTTGTTTGTCAACATGAACTTCACGTTAAATCAAACTTCATGACTCTTCTGCACTTCAAATGGTTGTGCTGTGCTGAAATGCACAGTTTGGTCTAATATGCTGTTCATACAATTCCTTACATAAACAACACCTTAAACATCATCTGCCTTCATATTTATCACATTTCAAGTCATACTGATGAAGAAATTTGTGAGTCAACATGGACTTCACGTGAATGCTTGTTCATGCGATTCCTTCAAACCAAGTCAACTCAAACATCATTTGCCTTCCTACTGATCACATTTCAAATCATTCTGAAGAAGAAATTTGTGTGTCAACATGAAATTCGCGTTAATATAGCCTTCATGACTTGTCTCCACTTCAAATGGTTGTGCTGTGCTGAAATGCACAGTTTGGTCAAATATGCTGTTCATGCAATTCCTCACATAAACAACACCTTAAACATCATCTGCCTTCATACTGATCACATTTCAAGTCATTCTGAAGAAGAACTTTGTGAGTCAACATGAAATTCACGTCAATGTTGCCTTCCTGATTTTCCTGCGCTTCAAATGCTGTTTCTGAGCTGAAATGCACAGTTTGGTCAAATATGTTGTTCATGCAATTTGCTAAATGCAGAACACCTAAAACATCATTTTCCTTCATATTCATCACATTCAAGGCATTCTGAGGAAGAAATTTGTTTGTCAACATGAACTTCACGTTAAATCAAACTTCATGACTCTTCTGCACTTCAAATGGTTGTGCTGTGCTGAAATGCACAGTTTGGTCTAATATGCTGTTCATACAATTCCTTACATAAACAACACCTTAAACATCATCTGCCTTCATATTTATCACATTTCAAGTCATACTGATGAAGAAATTTGTGAGTCAACATGGACTTCACGTGAATGCTTGTTCATGCGATTCCTTCAAACCAAGTCAACTCAAACATCATTTGCCTTCCTACTGATCACATTTCAAATCATTCTGAAGAAGAAATTTGTGTGTCAACATGAAATTCGCGTTAATATAGCCTTCATGACTCTTCTGCGCTTCAAATGCTGTTTCTGAGCTGAAATGCACAGTTTGGTCAAATATGCTGTTCATGCAATTCCTCACATAAACAGCACCTTAAACATCATCGGCCTTCATATTTATCACATTTCAAGTCATTCTGAAGAACAACTTTGTGTGTCAACATGAACTTCACGTCAATGTTGCCTTCCTGGTTTTCCTGCGCTTCAAATCCTGTTTCTGAGCTGAAATGCACAGTTTTGTCAAATATGCTGTTCATGCAATTCGCTACATGCAGAACACCTAAAACATCATTTTCCTTCATATTCATCACAGTTCAAGTCATTCTGAGGAAGAAATTTGTTTGTCAACATGAACTTCACGTTAAATCAAACTTCATGACTTTTCTGCTCTTCAAATGCTGTTTCTGAGCTCAAATTGACGTTTTGCTCCAATATTGTTTTCCCTGCAATTCGTTACTTCCAGAACACTTAAAACATCATTTTTCTTGATATTTATCACATTTCAAGTCATTCTGAAGAACAACTTTGTGTGTCAACATGAACTTCGCGTCAATGTTGCCTTCCTGGTTTTCCTGCGCTTCAAATGCTGTTTCTGAGCTGAAATGCACAGTTTGGTCAAAAATGCTGTTCATGCAATTCGCTACATGCAGAACACCTAAAACATCATTTTCCTTCATATTCATCACAGTTCAAGTCATTCTGAGGAAGAAATTTGTTTGTCAACATGAACTTCACGTTAAATCAAACTTCATGACTTGTCTGCGCTTCAAATGCTGTTTCTAAGTTCAAATTGACGTTTTGCTCCAATATTGTTTTCCCTGCAATTCGTTACTTCCAGAACACTTAAAACATCATTTTTCTTCATATTTATCACATTTCAAGTCATTCTGAAGAACAACTTTGTGTGTCAACATGAACTTCACGTCAATGTTGCCTTCCTGGTTTTCCTGCGCTTCAAATGCTGTTTCTGAGCTGAAATGCACAGTTTGGTCCAAAATGCTGTTCACGAAATTCGCAAAATGCAGAACACCTAAAACATCATTTTCCTTCATATTCATCACAGTTTAAGTCATTCTGAGGAAGAAATTTGTTTGTCAACATGAACTTCACGTTAAATCAAACTTCATGACTCTTCTGCTCTTCAAATGCTGTTTCTGAGCTGAAATGCACAGTTTGGTCAAATATGCTGTTCATGCAATTCCTCACATAAACAACACCTTAAACATCATCTGCCTTCATACTGATCACATTTCAAGTCATTCTGAAGAGGAACTTAGAGAGTCAACATGAAATTCACGTCAATGTTGCCTTCCTGATTTTCCTGCGCTTCAAATGCTGTTTCTGAGCTGAAATGCACAGTTTGGTCTAATATGCTGTTCATACAATTCCTTACATAAACAACACCTTAAACATCATCTGCCTTCATATTTATCACATTTCAAGTCATACTGATGAAGAAATTTGTGAGTCAACATGGACTTCACGTGAATGCTTGTTCATGCGATTCCTTCAAACCAAGTCAACTCAAACATCATTTGCCTTCCTACTGATCACATTTCAAATCATTCTGAAGAAGAAATTTGTGTGTCAACATGAAATTCGCGTTAATATAGCCTTCATGACTTGTCTGCGCTTCAAATGCTGTTTCTGAGCTCAAATTGACATTTTGCTCCAATAATGTTGTCCCCGCAATTCGTTACATCCAGAACACTTAAAACATCATTTTCCTTCATATTTATCAGATTTCAAGTCATTCCGAAGAAGAACTTTGTGTGTCAACATGAACTTCACATCAATGTTGAGTTCCTGATTTTCCTGCGCTTCAAATGCTGTTTCTCAGCTGAAATGCACAGTTTGGTCAAATATGCTGTTCATGCAATTCGCTACATGCAGACCACCTAAAACATCATTTTCCTTCATGTTTATCACATTTCAAGTCATTCTGAAGAAGAACTTTGTGTGTCAACATGAAATTCACGTCATTGTTTGCCTTCCTGATTTTCCTGCGCTTCAAATGCTGTTTCTGAGCTGAAATGCACAGTTTGGTCAAATATGCTGTTCATGCAATTCCTCACATAAACAACACCTTAAACATCATCTGCCTTCATATTCATCACAGTTCAAGTCATTCTGAGGAAGAAATTTGTTTGTCAACATGAACTTCACGTTAAATCAAACTTCATGACTTGTCTGCGCTTGAAATGCTGTTTCTGAGCTCAAATTGACGTTTTGCTCCAATATTGTTTTCCCTGCAATTCGTTACTTCCAGAACACTTAAAACATCATTTTTCTTCATATTTATCACATTTCAAGTCATTCTGAAGAACAACTTTGTGTGTCAACATGAACTTCACGTCAATGTTGCCTTCCTGGTTTTCCTGCGCTTCAAATGCTGTTTCTGAGCTGAAATGCACAGTTTGGTCAAATATGCTGTTCATGCAATTCGCTACATGCAGAACACCTAAAACATCATTTTCCTTCATATTCATCACAGTTCAAGTCATTCTGAGGAAGAAATTTGTTTGTCAACATGAACTTCACGTTAAATCAAACTTCATGACTTTTCTGCTCTTCAAATGCTGTTTCTGAGCTCAAATTGACGTTTTGCTCCAAAAATGTTGTCCCTGCAATTCGTTACTTCCAGAACACTTAAAACATCATTTTTCTTTATATTTATCACATTTCAAGTCATTCTGAAGAAGAACTTTGTGTGTCAACATGAACTTCACGTCAATGTTACCTTCCTGATTTTCCTGCGCTTCAAATGCTGTTTCTGAGCTGAAATGCACAGTTTGGTCCAAAATGCTGTTCACGAAATTCGCAAAATGCAGAACACCTAAAACATCATTTTCCTTCATATTCATCACAGTTTAAGTCATTCTGAGGAAGAAATTTGTTTGTCAACATGAACTTCACGTTAAATCAAACTTCATGACTCTTCTGCGCTTCAAATGCTGTTTCTGAGCTGAAATGCACAGTTTGGTCAAATATGCTGTTCATGCAATTCCTCACATAAACAACACCTTAAACATCATCTGCCTTCATACTGATCACATTTCAAGTCATTCTGAAGAGGAACTTAGAGAATCAACATGAAATTCACGTCAATGTTGCCTTCCTGATTTTCCTGCGCTTCAAATGCTGTTTCTGAGCTGAAATGCACAGTTTGGTCAAATATGCTGTTCATGCAATTCCTCACATAAACAACACCTTAAACATCATCTGCCTTCTTACTGATCACATTTCAAGTCATTCTGAAGAAGAACTTTGTGAGTCAACATGAACTTCACGTTAAATCAAACTTCATGACTCTTCTGCGCTTCAAATGCTGTTTCTGAGCTGAAATGCACAGTTTGGTCAAATATGTTGTTCGTGCAATTCGCTAAATGCAGAACACCTAAAACATCATTTTCCTTCATATCGATCACATTTCAAGTCATTCTGAAGACGAACTTTGTGAGTCAACATGAAATTCAGGTCAATGTTGCCTTCCTGATTTTCCTGCTCTTCAAATGCTGTTTCTGAGCTCAAATTGACATTTTGCTCAAATATGTTGCCCCTGCAATTTGTTACATCCAGAACACCTTAAACATCATTTTCCTTCATATTTATCACAGTTCAAGTCATTCTGAGGAAGAAATTTGTTTGTCAACATGAACTTCACGTTAAATCAAACTTCATGACTCTTCTGCGCTTCAAATGGTGGTGCTGTGCTGAAATGCACAGTTTTTTTTAAATATTCTGTTCATGCAATTCCTTACATAAACAACACCTTAATAATCATCTGCCTTCATATTTATCACATTTGAAGTCATTCTGAGGAAGAAATTTGTGAGTCAACATGAACTTCACGTTAAATCAAACTTCATGACTCTTCTGCCCTTCAAATGCTGTTTCTGAGCTGAAATGCACAGTTTGGTCAAATATGCTGTTCATGCAATTCCTCACATAAACAACACCTTAAACATCATCTGCCTTCTTACTGATCACATTTCAAGTCATTCTGAAGAAGAACTTTGTGAGTCAACATGAACTTCACGTTAAATCAAACTTCAAGACTCTTCTGCGCTTCAAATGCTGTTTCTGAGCTGAAATGCACAGTTTGGTCAAATATGTTGTTCGTGCAATTCGCTAAATGCAGAACACCTAAAACATCATTTTCCTTCATGTTTATCACATTTCAAGTCATTCTGAAGAAGAACTTTGTGTGTCATCATGAAATTCACGTCAATGTTTGCCTTCCTGATTTTCCTGCGCTTCAAATGCTGTTTCTGAGCTGAAATGCACAGTTTGGTCAAATATGCTGTTCATGCAATTCCTTACATAAACAACACCTTAAACATCATCTGCCTTCATATTTATCACATTTCAAGTCATACTGATGAAGAACTTTGTGAGTCAACATGGACTTCACGTGAATGCTTGTTCATGCGATTCCATCAAACCAAGTCAACTCAAACATCATTTGCCTTCCGACTGATCACATTTGAAATCATCCTGAAGAAGAAATTTGTGTGTCAACATGAAATTCGCGTTAATGTAGCGTTCATGACTTGTCTGTTCTTCAAATGCTGTTTCTGAGCTCAAATTGACATTTTGCTCCAATAATGTTGTCCCTGCAATTCGTTACATCCAGAACACTTAAAACATCGTTTTTCTTCATATTTGTCACATTTCAAGTCATTCTGAAGAAGAACGTTGTGTGTCAACATGAACTTCAGGTCAATGTTGCCTCCCTGATTTTCCTGCGCTTCAAATGCTGTTTCTGAGCTGAAATGCACAGTTTGGTCAAATATGCTGTTCATGCAATTCCTTACATAAACAACACCTTAAACATCATCTGCCTTCATATTTATCAGATTTCAAGTCATTGTGAAGAAGAACTTTGTGAGTCAACATGAAATTCACGTCAATTTTGCCTTCCTGATTTTCCTGCGCTTCAAATGCTGTTTCTGAGCTGAAATGCACAGTTTGGTCAAATATGCTGTTCATGCAATTCCTTACATAAACAACACCTTAAACATCATCTGCCTTCATATTTATCAGATTTCAAGTCATTGTGAAGAAGAACTTTGTGAGTCAACATGAAATTCACGTCAATTTTGCCTTCCTGATTTTCCTGCTCTTCAAATGCTGTTTCTGAGCTGAAATGCACAGTTTGGTCAAATATGTTGTCCCTGCAATTCGTTACATCCAGAACACCTAAAAAATCATTTTCCTTCATGTTTATCACATTTCAAGTCATTCTGAAGAAGAACTTTGTGTGTCAACATGAACTTCAGGTCAATGTTAACTTCCTGATTTTCCTGCGCTTCAAATGCTGTTTCTGAGCTCAAATTGACGTTTTGCGCCAATAATGTTTTTCCTGCAATTCGTTACTTCCAGAACACTTAAAACATCATTTTCCTTCATATTTATCAGATTTCAAGTCATTCTGAAGAAGAACTTTGTGTGTCAACATGAACTTCACCTCAATGTTACCTTCCTGATTTTCCTGCGCTTCAAATGCTGTTTCTGAGCTGTAATGCACAGTTTGGTCAAATATGCTGTTCATGCAATTCCTCACATAAACAACACCTTAAACATCATCTGCCTTCATATTCATCACAGTTCAAGTCATTCTGAGGAAGAAATTTGTTTGTCAACATGAACTTCACGTTAAATCAAACTTCATGACTTGTCTGCGCTTCAAATGCTGTTTCTGAGCTCAAATTGACGTTTTGCTCCAATATTGTTTTCCCTGCAATTCGTTACTTCCAGAACACTTAAAACATCATTTTTCTTCATATTTATCACATTTCAAGTCATTCTGAAGAACAACTTTGTGTGTCAACATGAACTTCACGTCAATGTTGCCTTCCTGGTTTTCCTGCGCTTCAAATGCTGTTTCTGAGCTGAAATGCACAGTTTGGTCAAATATGCTGTTCATGCAATTCGCTACATGCAGAACACCTAAAACATCATTTTCCTTCATATTCATCACAGTTCAAGTCATTCTGAGGAAGAAATTTGTTTGTCAACATGAACTTCACGTTAAATCAAACTTCATGACTTTTCTGCTCTTCAAATGCTGTTTCTGAGCTCAAATTGACGTTTTGCTCCAAAAATGTTGTCCCTGCAATTCGTTACTTCCAGAACACTTAAAACATCATTTTTCTTTATATTTATCACATTTCAAGTCATTCTGAAGAAGAACTTTGTGTGTCAACATGAACTTCACGTCAATGTTACCTTCCTGATTTTCCTGCGCTTCAAATGCTGTTTCTGAGCTGAAATGCACAGTTTGGTCCAAAATGCTGTTCACGAAATTCGCAAAATGCAGAACACCTAAAACATCATTTTCCTTCATATTCATCACAGTTTAAGTCATTCTGAGGAAGAAATTTGTTTGTCAACATGAACTTCACGTTAAATCAAACTTCATGACTCTTCTGCGCTTCAAATGCTGTTTCTGAGCTGAAATGCACAGTTTGGTCAAATATGCTGTTCATGCAATTCCTCACATAAACAACACCTTAAACATCATCTGCCTTCATACTGATCACATTTCAAGTCATTCTGAAGAGGAACTTAGAGAATCAACATGAAATTCACGTCAATGTTGCCTTCCTGATTTTCCTGCGCTTCAAATGCTGTTTCTGAGCTGAAATGCACAGTTTGGTCAAATATGCTGTTCATGCAATTCCTCACATAAACAACACCTTAAACATCATCTGCCTTCTTACTGATCACATTTCAAGTCATTCTGAAGAAGAACTTTGTGAGTCAACATGAACTTCACGTTAAATCAAACTTCATGACTCTTCTGCGCTTCAAATGCTGTTTCTGAGCTGAAATGCACAGTTTGGTCAAATATGTTGTTCGTGCAATTCGCTAAATGCAGAACACCTAAAACATCATTTTCCTTCATATCGATCACATTTCAAGTCATTCTGAAGACGAACTTTGTGAGTCAACATGAAATTCAGGTCAATGTTGCCTTCCTGATTTTCCTGCTCTTCAAATGCTGTTTCTGAGCTCAAATTGACATTTTGCTCAAATATGTTGCCCCTGCAATTTGTTACATCCAGAACACCTTAAACATCATTTTCCTTCATATTTATCACAGTTCAAGTAATTCTGAGGAAGAAATTTGTTTGTCAACATGAACTTCACGTTAAATCAAACTTCATGACTCTTCTGCGCTTCAAATGGTGGTGCTGTGCTGAAATGCACAGTTTTTTTTAAATATTCTGTTCATGCAATTCCTTACATAAACAACACCTTAATCATCATCTGCCTTCATATTTATCACATTTGAAGTCATTCTGAGGAAGAAATTTGTGAGTCAACATGAACTTCACGTTAAATCAAACTTCATGACTCTTCTGCCCTTCAAATGCTGTTTCTGAGCTGAAATGCACAGTTTGGTCAAATATGCTGTTCATGCAATTCCTCACATAAACAACACCTTAAACATCATCTGCCTTCTTACTGATCACATTTCAAGTCATTCTGAAGAAGAACTTTGTGAGTCAACATGAACTTCACGTTAAATCAAACTTCATGACTCTTCTGCGCTTCAAATGCTGTTTCTGAGCTGAAATGCACAGTTTGGTCAAATATGTTGTTCGTGCAATTCGCTAAATGCAGAACACCTAAAACATCATTTTCCTTCATGTTTATCACATTTCAAGTCATTCTGAAGAAGAACTTTGTGTGTCATCATGAAATTCACGTCAATGTTTGCCTTCCTGATTTTCCTGCGCTTCAAATGCTGTTTCTGAGCTGAAATGCACAGTTTGGTCAAATATGCTGTTCATGCAATTCCTTACATAAACAACACCTTAAACATCATCTGCCTTCATATTTATCACATTTCAAGTCATACTGATGAAGAACTTTGTGAGTCAACATGGACTTCACGTGAATGCTTGTTCATGCGATTCCATCAAACCAAGTCAACTCAAACATCATTTGCCTTCCGACTGATCACATTTGAAATCATCCTGAAGAAGAAATTTGTGTGTCAACATGAAATTCGCGTTAATGTAGCGTTCATGACTTGTCTGTTCTTCAAATGCTGTTTCTGAGCTCAAATTGACATTTTGCTCCAATAATGTTGTCCCTGCAATTCGTTACATCCAGAACACTTAAAACATCGTTTTTCTTCATATTTGTCACATTTCAAGTCATTCTGAAGAAGAACGTTGTGTGTCAACATGAACTTCAGGTCAATGTTGCCTCCCTGATTTTCCTGCGCTTCAAATGCTGTTTCTGATCTGAAATGCACAGTTTGGTCAAATATGCTGTTCATGCAATTCCTTACATAAACAACACCTTAAACATCATCTGCCTTCATATTTATCAGATTTCAAGTCATTGTGAAGAAGAACTTTGTGAGTCAACATGAAATTCACGTCAATTTTGCCTTCCTGATTTTCCTGCTCTTCAAATGCTGTTTCTGAGCTGAAATGCACAGTTTGGTCAAATATGTTGTCCCTGCAATTCGTTACATCCAGAACACCTAAAAAATCATTTTCCTTCATATTTATCACATTTCAAGTCATTCTGAAGAAGAACTTTGTGTGTCAACATGAACTTCAGGTCAATGTTAACTTCCTGATTTTCCTGCGCTTCAAATGCTGTTTCTGAGCTCAAATTGACGTTTTGCGCCAATAATGTTTTTCCTGCAATTCGTTACTTCCAGAACACTTAAAACATCATTTTCCTTCATATTTATCAGATTTCAAGTCATTCTGAAGAAGAACTTTGTGTGTCAACATGAACTTCACCTCAATGTTACCTTCCTGATTTTCCTGCGCTTCAAATGCTGTTTCTGAGCTGTAATGCACAGTTTGGTCAAATATGCTGTTCATGCAATTCGCTACATGCTGAACACCTAAAACATCATCTGCCTTCACACTGATCACATTTCAAGTCATTCTGAAGAAGAACTTTGTGTGTCAACATGAACTTCAAATCAATGTTGCCTTCCTGATTTTCCAGGGCTTCAAATGCTGTTTCTGAGCTGAAATGTACAGTTTGGTCAAATATGCTGTTCATGCAATTCCTTACATAAACAACACCTTGAACATAATTTTCCTTCATATTTATCACATTTCAAGTCATTCTGAGTTACAAATTTGTCTTTCAACATGAACTTCACGTGAATGCTTGTTCATGCGATTCCTTCAAACCAAGTCAACTCAAACATCATTTGCCTTCCGACTGATCACATTTGAAATCATTCTGAAGAAGAAATGTGTGTCAACATGAAATTCGCGTTAATGTAGCCTTCATGACTTGTCTGTTCTTCAAATGCTGTTTCTGAGCTCAAATTGACATTTTGCTCAAATATGTTGTCCCGACAATTCGTTGCATCCAGAACACCTAAAACATCATTTTCCTTCATATTTATCACAGTTCAAGTCATTCTGAGGAAGAAATTTGTTTGTCAACATGAACTTCACGTTAAATCAAACTTCATGACTCTTCTGCGCTTCAAATGGTGGTGCTGTGCTGAAATGCACAGTTTGGTCAAATATGCTGTTCATGCAATTCCTCACATAAACAACACCTTAAACATCATCTGCCTTCTTACTGATCACATTTCAAGTCATTCTGAAGACGATCTTTGTGAGTCAACATGAACTTCACGTTAAATCAAACTTCATGACTCTTCTGCGCTTCAAATGCTGTTTCTGAGCTGAAATGCACAGTTTGGTCAAATATGTTGTTCATGCAATTCGCTACATGCAGACCACCTAAAACATCATTTTCCTTCATGTTTATCACATTTCAAGTCATTCTGAAGAAGAACTTTGTGTGTCAACATGAAATTCACGTCAATGTTTGCCTTCCTGATTTTCCTGCGCTTCAAATGCTGTTTCTGAGCTGAAATGCACAGTTTTGTCAAATATGCTGTTCATGCAATTCGCTACATGCAGAACACCTAAAACATCATTTTCCTTCATATTCATCACAGTTCAAGTCATTCTGAGGAAGAAATTTGTTTGTCAACATGAACTTCACGTTAAATCAAACTTCATGACTTTTCTGCTCTTCAAATGCTGTTTCTGAGCTCAAATTGACGTTTTGCTCCAATAATGTTGTCCCTGCAATTCGTTACTTCCAGAACAATTAAAACATCATTTTTCTTTATATTTATCACATTTCAAGTCATTCTGAAGAAGAACTTTGTGTGTCAACATGAAATTCACGTCATTGTTTGCCTTCCTGATTTTCCTGCGCTTCAAATGCTGTTTCTGAGCTGAAATGCACAGTTTGGTCCAAAATGCTGTTCACGAAATTCGCAAAATGCAGAACACCTAAAACATCATTTTCCTTCATATTCATCACAGTTTAAGTCATTCTGAGGAAGAAATTTGTTTGTCAACATGAACTTCACGTTAAATCAAACTTCATGACTCTTCTGCGCTTCAAATGCTGTTTCTGAGCTGAAATGCACAGTTTGGTCAAATATGCTGTTCATGCAATTCCTCACATAAACAACACCTTAAACATCATCTGCCTTCATACTGATCACATTTCAAGTCATTCTGAAGAGGAACTTAGAGAATCAACATGAAATTCACGTCAATGTTGCCTTCCTGATTTTCCTGCGCTTCAAATGCTGTTTCTGAGCTGAAATGCACAGTTTGGTCAAATATGCTGTTCATGCAATTCCTCACATAAACAACACCTTAAACATCATCTGCCTTCTTACTGATCACATTTCAAGTCATTCTGAAGAAGAACTTTGTGAGTCAACATGAACTTCACGTTAAATCAAACTTCATGACTCTTCTGCGCTTCAAATGCTGTTTCTGAGCTGAAATGCACAGTTTGGTCAAATATGTTGTTCGTGCAATTCGCTAAATGCAGAACACCTAAAACATCATTTTCCTTCATATCGATCACATTTCAAGTCATTCTGAAGACGAACTTTGTGAGTCAACATGAAATTCAGGTCAATGTTGCCTTCCTGATTTTCCTGCTCTTCAAATGCTGTTTCTGAGCTCAAATTGACATTTTGCTCAAATATGTTGCCCCTGCAATTTGTTACATCCAGAACACCTTAAACATCATTTTCCTTCATATTTATCACAGTTCAAGTCATTCTGAGGAAGAAATTTGTTTGTCAACATGAACTTCACGTTAAATCAAACTTCATGACTCTTCTGCGCTTCAAATGGTGGTGCTGTGCTGAAATGCACAGTTTTTTTTAAATATGCTGTTCATGCAATTCCTTACATAAACAACACCTTAATCATCATCTGCCTTCATATTTATCACATTTGAAGTCATTCTGAGGAAGAAATTTGTGAGTCAACATGAACTTCACGTTAAATCAAACTTCATGACTCTTATGCCCTTCAAATGCTGTTTCTGAGCTGAAATGCACAGTTTGGTCAAATATGCTGTTCATGCAATTCCTCACATAAACAACACCTTAAACATCATCTGCCTTCTTACTGATCACATTTCAAGTCATTCTGAAGAAGAACTTTGTGTGTCAACATGAACTGCACATCAATGTTGCCTTCCTGATTTTCCTGCACTTCAAATGCTGTTTCTGAGCTGAAATGCACAGTTTGGTCCAATATGCTGTTCACGAAATTCGCAAAATGCAGAAAACCTAAAACACCATTTTCCTTCATATTCATCACAGTTTAAGTCATTCTGAGGAAGAAATTTGTTTGTCAACATGAACTTCACGTTAAATCAAACTTCATGACTCTTCTGCGCTTCAAATGCTGTTTCTGAGCTGAAATGCACAGTTTGGTCAAATATGCTGTTCATGCAATTCCTCACATAAACAACACCTTAAACATCATCTGCCTTCATACTGATCACATTTCAAGTCATTCTGAAGAGGAACTTCGTGAGTCAACATGAACTTCACGTTAAATCAAACTTCATGACTCTTCTGCGCTTCAAATGCTGTTTCTGAGCTGAAATGCACAGTTTGGTCAAATATGTTGTTCGTGCAATTCGCTAAATGCAGAACACCTAAAACATCATTTTCCTTCATATCTATCACATTTCAAGTCATTCTGAAGAAGAACTTTGTGAGTCAACATGAAATTCAGGTCAATGTTGCCTTCCTGATTTTCCTGCTCTTCAAATGCTGTTTCTGAGCTCAAATTGACATTTTGCTCAAATATGTTGCCCCTGCAATTTGTTACATCCAGAACACCTTAAACATCATTTTCCTTCATATTTATCACAGTTCAAATCATTCTGAAGAAGAAATTTGTGTGTCAACATGAAATTCGTGTTAATATAGCCTTCATGACTTGTCTGCGCTTCAAATGCTGTTTCTGAGCTCAAATTGACATTTTGCTCCAATAATGTTGTCCCCGCAATTCGTTACATCCAGAACACTTAAAACATCATTTTCCTTCATATTTATCAGATTTCAAGTCATTCCGAAGAAGAACTTTGTGTGTCAACATGAACTTCACATCAATGTTGAGTTCCTGATTTTCCTGCGCTTCAAATGCTGTTTCTCAGCTGAAATGCACAGTTTGGTCAAATATGCTGTTCGTGCAATTCGCTACATGCAGAACACCTAAAACATCATTTTCCTTCATGTTTATCACATTTCAAGTCATTCTGAAGAAGAACTTTGTGTGTCAACATGACATTCACGTCAATGTTTGCCTTCCTGATTTTCCTGCTCTTCAAATGCTGTTTCTGAGCTGAAATGCACAGTTTGGTCAAATATGCTGTTCATGCAATTCGCTACATGCAGACCACCTAAAACATCATTTTCCTTCATGTTTATCACATTTCAAGTCATTCTGAAGAAGAACTTTGTGTGTCAACATGAAATTCACGTCATTGTTTGCCTTCCTGATTTTCCTGCTCTTCAAATGCTGTTTCTGAGCTGAAATGCACAGTTTGGTCAAATATGCTGTTCATGCAATTCCTCACATAAACAACACCTTAAACATCATCTGCCTTCATATTCATCACAGTTCAAGTCATTCTGAGGAAGAAATTTGTTTGTCAACATGAACTTCACGTTAAATCAAACTTCATGACTTGTCTGCGCTTCAAATGCTGTTTCTGAGCTCAAATTGACGTTTTGCTCCAATATTGTTTTCCCTGCAATTCGTTACTTCCAGAACACTTAAAACATCATTTTTCTTCATATTTATCACATTTCAAGTCATTCTGAAGAACAACTTTGTGTGTCAACATGAATTTCGCGTCAATGTTGCCTTCCTGGTTTTCCTGCGCTTCAAATGCTGTTTCTGAGCTGAAATGCACAGTTTGGTCAAAAATGCTGTTCATGCAATTCGCTACATGCAGAACACCTAAAACATCATTTTCCTTCATATTCATCACAGTTCAAGTCATTCTGAGGAAGAAATTTGTTTGTCAACATGAACTTCACGTTAAATCAAACTTCATGACTTGTCTGCGCTTCAAATGCTGTTTCTAAGTTCAAATTGACGTTTTGCTCCAATATTGTTTTCCCTGCAATTCGTTACTTCCAGAACACTTAAAACATCATTTTTCTTCATATTTATCACATTTCAAGTCATTCTGAAGAACAACTTTGTGTGTCAACATGAACTTCACGTCAATGTTGCCTTCCTGGTTTTCCTGCGCTTCAAATGCTGTTTCTGAGCTGAAATGCACAGTTTGGTCAAATATGCTGTTCATGCAATTCCTCACATAAACAACACCTTAAACATCATCTGCCTTCTTACTGATCACATTTCAAGTCATTCTGAAGAAGAACTTTGTGAGTCAACATGAACTTCACGTTAAATCAAACTTCATGACTCTTCTGCGCTTCAAATGCTGTTTCTGAGCTGAAATGCACAGTTTGGTCAAATATGCTGTTCATGCAATTCCTCACATAAACAACACCTTAAACATCATCTGCCTTCTTACTGATCACATTTCAAGTCATTCTGAAGAAGAACTTTGTGAGTCAACATGAACTTCACGTTAAATAAAACTTCATGACTCTTCTGCGCTTCAAATGCTGTTTCTGAGCTGAAATGCACAGTTTGGTCAAATATGCTGTTCATGCAATTCCTCACATAAACTACACCTTAAACATCATCTGCCTTCTTACTGATCACATTTCAAGTCATTCTGAAGAAGAACTTTGTGAGTCAACATGAACTTCACGTTAAATCAAACTTCATGACTCTTCTGCGCTTCAAATGCTGTTTCTGAGCTGAAATGCACAGTTTGGTCAAATATGTTGTTCGTGCAATTCGCTAAATGCAGAACACCTAAAACATCATTTTCCTTCATATCGATCACATTTCAAGTCATTCTGAAGACGAACTTTGTGAGTCAACATGAAATTCAGGTCAATGTTGCCTTCCTGATTTTCCTGCTCTTCAAATGCTGTTTCTGAGCTCAAATTGACATTTTGCTCAAATATGTTGCCCCTGCAATTTGTTACATCCAGAACACCTTAAACATCATTTTCCTTCATATTTATCACAGTTCAAGTCATTCTGAGGAAGAAATTTGTTTGTCAACATGAACTTCACGTTAAATCAAACTTCATGACTCTTCTGCGCTTCAAATGGTGGTGCTGTGCTGAAATGCACAGTTTTTTTTAAATATGCTGTTCATGCAATTCCTTACATAAACAACACCTTAATCATCATCTGCCTTCATATTTATCACATTTGAAGTCATTCTGAGGAAGAAATTTGTGAGTCAACATGAACTTCACGTTAAATCAAACTTCATGACTCTTATGCCCTTCAAATGCTGTTTCTGAGCTGAAATGCACAGTTTGGTCAAATATGCTGTTCATGCAATTCCTCACATAAACAACACCTTAAACATCATCTGCCTTCTTACTGATCACATTTCAAGTCATTCTGAAGAAGAACTTTGTGAGTCAACATGAACTTCACGTTAAATCAAACTTCATGACTCTTCTGCGCTTCAAATGCTGTTTCTGAGCTGAAATGCACAGTTTGGTCAAATATGCTGTTCATGCAATTCCTCACATAAACAACACCTTAAACATCATCGGCCTTCATACTGATCACATTTCAAGTCATTCTGAAGAAGAACTTTGTGTGTCAACATGAACTGCACATCAATGTTGCCTTCCTGATTTTCCTGCGCTTCAAATGCTGTTTCTGAGCTGAAATGCACAGTTTGGTCTAATATGCTGTTCATACAATTCCTTACATAAACAACACCTTAAACATCATCTGCCTTCATATTTATCACATTTCAAGTCATACTGATGAAGAAATTTGTGAGTCAACATGGACTTCACGTGAATGCTTGTTCATGCGATTCCTTCAAACCAAGTCAACTCAAACATCATTTGCCTTCCTACTGATCACATTTCAAATCATTCTGAAGAAGAAATTTGTGTGTCAACATGAAATTCGCGTTAATATAGCCTTCATGACTTGTCTGCGCTTCAAATGCTGTTTCTGAGCTCAAATTGACATTTTGCTCCAATAATGTTGTCCCCGCAATTCGTTACATCCAGAACACTTAAAACATCATTTTCCTTCATATTTATCAGATTTCAAGTCATTCCGAAGAAGAACTTTGTGTGTCAACATGAACTTCACATCAATGTTGAGTTCCTGATTTTCCTGCGCTTCAAATGCTGTTTCTGAGCTGAAATGCACAGTTTGGTCAAATATGCTGTTCATGCAATTCGCTACATGCAGACCACCTAAAACATCATTTTCCTTCATGTTTATCACATTTCAAGTCATTCTGAAGAAGAACTTTGTGTGTCAACATGAAATTCACGTCATTGTTTGCCTTCCTGATTTTCCTGCGCTTCAAATGCTGTTTCTGAGCTGAAATGCACAGTTTGGTCAAATATGCTGTTCATGCAATTCCTCACATAAACAACACCTTAAACATCATCTGCCTTCATATTCATCACAGTTCAAGTCATTCTGAGGAAGAAATTTGTTTGTCAACATGAACTTCACGTTAAATCAAACTTCATGACTTGTCTGCGCTTCAAATGCTGTTTCTGAGCTCAAATTGACGTTTTGCTCCAATATTGTTTTCCCTGCAATTCGTTACTTCCAGAACACTTAAAACATCATTTTTCTTCATATTTATCACATTTCAAGTCATTCTGAAGAACAACTTTGTGTGTCAACATGAACTTCACGTCAATGTTGCCTTCCTGGTTTTCCTGCGCTTCAAATCCTGTTTCTGAGCTGAAATGCACAGTTTTGTCAAATATGCTGTTCATGCAATTCGCTACATGCAGAACACCTAAAACATCATTTTCCTTCATATTCATCACAGTTCAAGTCATTCTGAGGAAGAAATTTGTTTGTCAACATGAACTTCACGTTAAATCAAACTTCATGACTTTTCTGCTCTTCAAATGCTGTTTCTGAGCTCAAATTGACGTTTTGCTCCAATAATGTTGTCCCTGCAATTCGTTACTTCCAGAACACTTAAAACATCATTTTTCTTTATATTTATCACATTTCAAGTCATTCTGAAGAAGAACTTTGTGTGTCAACATGAACTTCACGTCAATGTTACCTTCCTGATTTTCCTGCGCTTCAAATGCTGTTTCTGAGCTGAAATGCACAGTTTGGTCCAAAATGCTGTTCACGAAATTCGCAAAATGCAGAACACCTAAAACATCATTTTCCTTCATATTCATCACAGTTTAAGTCATTCTGAGGAAGAAATTTGTTTGTCAACATGAACTTCACGTTAAATCAAACTTCATGACTCTTCTGCGCTTCAAATGCTGTTTCTGAGCTGAAATGCACAGTTTGGTCAAATATGCTGTTCATGCAATTCCTCACATAAACAACACCTTAAACATCATCTGCCTTCTTACTGATCACATTTCAAGTCATTCTGAAGAAGAACTTTGTGAGTCAACATGAACTTCACGTTAAATCAAACTTCATGACTCTTCTGCGCTTCAAATGCTGTTTCTGAGCTGAAATGCACAGTTTGGTCAAATATGTTGTTCGTGCAATTCGCTAAATGCAGAACACCTAAAACATCATTTTCCTTCATATCTATCACATTTCAAGTCATTCTGAAGAAGAACTTTGTGAGTCAACATGAAATTCACGTCAATGTTGCCTTCCTGATTTTCCTGCTCTTCAAATGCTGTTTCTGAGCTCAAATTGACATTTTGCTCAAATATGTTGCCCCTGCAATTTGTTACATCCAGAACACCTTAAACATCATTTTCCTTCATATTTATCACAGTTCAAATCATTCTGAAGAAGAAATTTGTGTGTCAACATGAAATTCGTGTTAATATAGCCTTCATGACTTGTCTGCGCTTCAAATGCTGTTTCTGAGCTCAAATTGACATTTTGCTCCAATAATGTTGTCCCCGCAATTCGTTACATCCAGAACACTTAAAACATCATTTTCCTTCATATTTATCAGATTTCAAGTCATTCCGAAGAAGAACTTTGTGTGTCAACATGAACTTCACATCAATGTTGAGTTCCTGATTTTCCTGCGCTTCAAATGCTGTTTCTCAGCTGAAATGCACAGTTTGGTCAAATATGCTGTTCGTGCAATTCGCTACATGCAGAACACCTAAAACATCATTTTCCTTCATGTTTATCACATTTCAAGTCATTCTGAAGAAGAACTTTGTGTGTCAACATGACATTCACGTCAATGTTTGCCTTCCTGATTTTCCTGCTCTTCAAATGCTGTTTCTGAGCTGAAATGCACAGTTTGGTCAAATATGCTGTTCATGCAATTCGCTACATGCAGACCACCTAAAACATCATTTTCCTTCATGTTTATCACATTTCAAGTCATTCTGAAGAAGAACTTTGTGTGTCAACATGAAATTCACGTCATTGTTTGCCTTCCTGATTTTCCTGCTCTTCAAATGCTGTTTCTGAGCTGAAATGCACAGTTTGGTCAAATATGCTGTTCATGCAATTCCTCACATAAACAACACCTTAAACATCATCTGCCTTCATATTCATCACAGTTCAAGTCATTCTGAGGAAGAAATTTGTTTGTCAACATGAACTTCACGTTAAATCAAACTTCATGACTTGTCTGCGCTTCAAATGCTGTTTCTGAGCTCAAATTGACGTTTTGCTCCAATATTGTTTTCCCTGCAATTCGTTACTTCCAGAACACTTAAAACATCATTTTTCTTCATATTTATCACATTTCAAGTCATTCTGAAGAACAACTTTGTGTGTCAACATGAATTTCGCGTCAATGTTGCCTTCCTGGTTTTCCTGCGCTTCAAATGCTGTTTCTGAGCTGAAATGCACAGTTTGGTCAAAAATGCTGTTCATGCAATTCGCTACATGCAGAACACCTAAAACATCATTTTCCTTCATATTCATCACAGTTCAAGTCATTCTGAGGAAGAAATTTGTTTGTCAACATGAACTTCACGTTAAATCAAACTTCATGACTTGTCTGCGCTTCAAATGCTGTTTCTAAGTTCAAATTGACGTTTTGCTCCAATATTGTTTTCCCTGCAATTCGTTACTTCCAGAACACTTAAAACATCATTTTTCTTCATATTTATCACATTTCAAGTCATTCTGAAGAACAACTTTGTGTGTCAACATGAACTTCACGTCAATGTTGCCTTCCTGGTTTTCCTGCGCTTCAAATGCTGTTTCTGAGCTGAAATGCACAGTTTGGTCAAATATGCTGTTCATGCAATTCCTCACATAAACAACACCTTAAACATCATCTGCCTTCTTACTGATCACATTTCAAGTCATTCTGAAGAAGAACTTTGTGAGTCAACATGAACTTCACGTTAAATCAAACTTCATGACTCTTCTGCGCTTCAAATGCTGTTTCTGAGCTGAAATGCACAGTTTGGTCAAATATGCTGTTCATGCAATTCCTCACATAAACAACACCTTAAACATCATCTGCCTTCTTACTGATCACATTTCAAGTCATTCTGAAGAAGAACTTTGTGAGTCAACATGAACTTCACGTTAAATCAAACTTCATGACTCTTCTGCGCTTCAAATGCTGTTTCTGAGCTGAAATGCACAGTTTGGTCAAATATGCTGTTCATGCAATTCCTCACATAAACAACACCTTAAACATCATCTGCCTTCTTACTGATCACATTTCAAGTCATTCTGAAGAAGAACTTTGTGAGTCAACATGAACTTCACGTTAAATCAAACTTCATGACTCTTCTGCGCTTCAAATGCTGTTTCTGAGCTGAAATGCACAGTTTGGTCAAATATGTTGTTCGTGCAATTCGCTAAATGCAGAACACCTAAAACATCATTTTCCTTCATATCGATCACATTTCAAGTCATTCTGAAGACGAACTTTGTGAGTCAACATGAAATTCAGGTCAATGTTGCCTTCCTGATTTTCCTGCTCTTCAAATGCTGTTTCTGAGCTCAAATTGACATTTTGCTCAAATATGTTGCCCCTGCAATTTGTTACATCCAGAACACCTTAAACATCATTTTCCTTCATATTTATCACAGTTCAAGTCATTCTGAGGAAGAAATTTGTTTGTCAACATGAACTTCACGTTAAATCAAACTTCATGACTCTTCTGCGCTTCAAATGGTGGTGCTGTGCTGAAATGCACAGTTTTTTTTAAATATGCTGTTCATGCAATTCCTTACATAAACAACACCTTAATCATCATCTGCCTTCATATTTATCACATTTGAAGTCATTCTGAGGAAGAAATTTGTGAGTCAACATGAACTTCACGTTAAATCAAACTTCATGACTCTTATGCCCTTCAAATGCTGTTTCTGAGCTGAAATGCACAGTTTGGTCAAATATGCTGTTCATGCAATTCCTCACATAAACAACACCTTAAACATCATCTGCCTTCTTACTGATCACATTTCAAGTCATTCTGAAGAAGAACTTTGTGTGTCAACATGAACTGCACATCAATGTTGCCTTCCTGATTTTCCTGCACTTCAAATGCTGTTTCTGAGCTGAAATGCACAGTTTGGTCCAATATGCTGTTCACGAAATTCGCAAAATGCAGAAAACCTAAAACACCATTTTCCTTCATATTCATCACAGTTTAAGTCATTCTGAGGAAGAAATTTGTTTGTCAACATGAACTTCACGTTAAATCAAACTTCATGACTCTTCTGCGCTTCAAATGCTGTTTCTGAGCTGAAATGCACAGTTTGGTCAAATATGCTGTTCATGCAATTCCTCACATAAACAACACCTTAAACATCATCTGCCTTCATACTGATCACATTTCAAGTCATTCTGAAGAAGAACTTTGTGAGTCAACATGAAATTCAGGTCAATGTTGCCTTCCTGATTTTCCTGCTCTTCAAATGCTGTTTCTGAGCTCAAATTGACATTTTGCTCAAATATGTTGCCCCTGCAATTTGTTACATCCAGAACACCTTAAACATCATTTTCCTTCATATTTATCACAGTTCAAATCATTCTGAAGAAGAAATTTGTGTGTCAACATGAAATTCGTGTTAATATAGCCTTCATGACTTGTCTGCGCTTCAAATGCTGTTTCTGAGCTCAAATTGACATTTTGCTCCAATAATGTTGTCCCCGCAATTCGTTACATCCAGAACACTTAAAACATCATTTTCCTTCATATTTATCAGATTTCAAGTCATTCCGAAGAAGAACTTTGTGTGTCAACATGAACTTCACATCAATGTTGAGTTCCTGATTTTCCTGCGCTTCAAATGCTGTTTCTCAGCTGAAATGCACAGTTTGGTCAAATATGCTGTTCGTGCAATTCGCTACATGCAGAACACCTAAAACATCATTTTCCTTCATGTTTATCACATTTCAAGTCATTCTGAAGAAGAACTTTGTGTGTCAACATGACATTCACGTCAATGTTTGCCTTCCTGATTTTCCTGCTCTTCAAATGCTGTTTCTGAGCTGAAATGCACAGTTTGGTCAAATATGCTGTTCATGCAATTCGCTACATGCAGACCACCTAAAACATCATTTTCCTTCATGTTTATCACATTTCAAGTCATTCTGAAGAAGAACTTTGTGTGTCAACATGAAATTCACGTCATTGTTTGCCTTCCTGATTTTCCTGCTCTTCAAATGCTGTTTCTGAGCTGAAATGCACAGTTTGGTCAAATATGCTGTTCATGCAATTCCTCACATAAACAACACCTTAAACATCATCTGCCTTCATATTCATCACAGTTCAAGTCATTCTGAGGAAGAAATTTGTTTGTCAACATGAACTTCACGTTAAATCAAACTTCATGACTTGTCTGCGCTTCAAATGCTGTTTCTGAGCTCAAATTGACGTTTTGCTCCAATATTGTTTTCCCTGCAATTCGTTACTTCCAGAACACTTAAAACATCATTTTTCTTCATATTTATCACATTTCAAGTCATTCTGAAGAACAACTTTGTGTGTCAACATGAATTTCGCGTCAATGTTGCCTTCCTGGTTTTCCTGCGCTTCAAATGCTGTTTCTGAGCTGAAATGCACAGTTTGGTCAAAAATGCTGTTCATGCAATTCGCTACATGCAGAACACCTAAAACATCATTTTCCTTCATATTCATCACAGTTCAAGTCATTCTGAGGAAGAAATTTGTTTGTCAACATGAACTTCACGTTAAATCAAACTTCATGACTTGTCTGCGCTTCAAATGCTGTTTCTAAGTTCAAATTGACGTTTTGCTCCAATATTGTTTTCCCTGCAATTCGTTACTTCCAGAACACTTAAAACATCATTTTTCTTCATATTTATCACATTTCAAGTCATTCTGAAGAACAACTTTGTGTGTCAACATGAACTTCACGTCAATGTTGCCTTCCTGGTTTTCCTGCGCTTCAAATGCTGTTTCTGAGCTGAAATGCACAGTTTGGTCAAATATGCTGTTCATGCAATTCCTCACATAAACAACACCTTAAACATCATCTGCCTTCTTACTGATCACATTTCAAGTCATTCTGAAGAAGAACTTTGTGAGTCAACATGAACTTCACGTTAAATCAAACTTCATGACTCTTCTGCGCTTCAAATGCTGTTTCTGAGCTGAAATGCACAGTTTGGTCAAATATGCTGTTCATGCAATTCCTCACATAAACAACACCTTAAACATCATCTGCCTTCTTACTGATCACATTTCAAGTCATTCTGAAGAAGAACTTTGTGAGTCAACATGAACTTCACGTTAAATCAAACTTCATGACTCTTCTGCGCTTCAAATGCTGTTTCTGAGCTGAAATGCACAGTTTGGTCAAATATGTTGTTCGTGCAATTCGCTAAATGCAGAACACCTAAAACATCATTTTCCTTCATATCGATCACATTTCAAGTCATTCTGAAGACGAACTTTGTGAGTCAACATGAAATTCAGGTCAATGTTGCCTTCCTGATTTTCCTGCTCTTCAAATGCTGTTTCTGAGCTCAAATTGACATTTTGCTCAAATATGTTGCCCCTGCAATTTGTTACATCCAGAACACCTTAAACATCATTTTCCTTCATATTTATCACAGTTCAAGTCATTCTGAGGAAGAAATTTGTTTGTCAACATGAACTTCACGTTAAATCAAACTTCATGACTCTTCTGCGCTTCAAATGGTGGTGCTGTGCTGAAATGCACAGTTTTTTTTAAATATGCTGTTCATGCAATTCCTTACATAAACAACACCTTAATCATCATCTGCCTTCATATTTATCACATTTGAAGTCATTCTGAGGAAGAAATTTGTGAGTCAACATGAACTTCACGTTAAATCAAACTTCATGACTCTTATGCCCTTCAAATGCTGTTTCTGAGCTGAAATGCACAGTTTGGTCAAATATGCTGTTCATGCAATTCCTCACATAAACAACACCTTAAACATCATCTGCCTTCTTACTGATCACATTTCAAGTCATTCTGAAGAAGAACTTTGTGAGTCAACATGAACTTCACGTTAAATCAAACTTCATGACTCTTCTGCGCTTCAAATGCTGTTTCTGAGCTGAAATGCACAGTTTGGTCAAATATGTTGTTCGTGCAATTCGCTAAATGCAGAACACCTAAAACATCATTTTCCTTCATATCGATCACATTTCAAGTCATTCTGAAGACGAACTTTGTGAGTCAACATGAAATTCAGGTCAATGTTATCTTCCTGATTTTCCTGCGCTTCAAATGCTGTTTCTGAGCTGAAATGCACAGTTTGGTCAAATATGCTGTTCATGCAATTCCTTACATAAACAACACCTTAAACATCATCTGCCTTCATATTTATCACATTTCAAGTCATACTGATGAAGAACTTTGTGAGTCAACATGGACTTCACGTGAATGCTTGTTCATGCGATTCCATCAAACCAAGTCAACTCAAACATCATTTGCCTTCCGACTGATCACATTTGAAATCATCCTGAAGAAGAAATTTGTGTGTCAACATGAAATTCGCGTTAATGTAGCGTTCATGACTTGTCTGTTCTTCAAATGCTGTTTCTGAGCTCAAATTGACATTTTGCTCCAATAATGTTGTCCCTGCAATTCGTTACATCCAGAACACTTAAAACATCATTTTTCTTCATATTTATCACATTTCAAGTCATTCTGAAGAACAACTTTGTGTGTCAACATGAACTTCGCGTCAATGTTGCCTTCCTGGTTTTCCTGCGCTTCAAATGCTGTTTCTGAGCTGAAATGCACAGTTTGGTCAAAAATGCTGTTCATGCAATTCGCTACATGCAGACCACCTAAAACATCATTTTCCTTCATGTTTATCACATTTCAAGTCATTCTGAAGAAGAACTTTGTGTGTCAACATGAAATTCACGTCAATGTTTGCCTTCCTGATTTTCCTGCGCTTCAAATGCTGTTTCTGAGCTGAAATGCACAGTTTGGTCAAATATGCTGTTCATGCAATTCCTCACATAAACAACACCTTAAACATCATCTGCCTTCATATTCATCACAGTTCAAGTCATTCTGAGGAAGAAATTTGTTTGTCAACATGAACTTCACGTTAAATCAAACTTCATGACTTGTCTGCGCTTCAAATGCTGTTTCTGAGCTCAAATTGACGTTTTGCTCCAATATTGTTTTCCCTGCAATTCGTTACTTCCAGAACACTTAAAACATCATTTTTCTTCATATTTATCACATTTCAAGTCATTCTGAAGAACAACTTTGTGTGTCAACATGAACTTCACGTCAATGTTGCCTTCCTGGTTTTCCTGCGCTTCAAATCCTGTTTCTGAGCTGAAATGCACAGTTTTGTCAAATATGCTGTTCATGCAATTCGCTACATGCAGAACACCTAAAACATCATTTTCCTTCATATTCATCACAGTTCAAGTCATTCTGAGGAAGAAATTTGTTTGTCAACATGAACTTCACGTTAAATCAAACTTCATGACTTTTCTGCTCTTCAAATGCTGTTTCTGAGCTCAAATTGACGTTTTGCTCCAATAATGTTGTCCCTGCAATTCGTTACTTCCAGAACAATTAAAACATCATTTTTCTTTATATTTATCACATTTCAAGTCATTCTGAAGAAGAACTTTGTGTGTCAACATGAAATTCACGTCATTGTTTGCCTTCCTGATTTTCCTGCGCTTCAAATGCTGTTTCTGAGCTGAAATGCACAGTTTGGTCCAAAATGCTGTTCACGAAATTCGCAAAATGCAGAACACCTAAAACATCATTTTCCTTCATATTCATCACAGTTTAAGTCATTCTGAGGAAGAAATTTGTTTGTCAACATGAACTTCACGTTAAATCAAACTTCATGACTCTTCTGCGCTTCAAATGCTGTTTCTGAGCTGAAATGCACAGTTTGGTCAAATATGCTGTTCATGCAATTCCTCACATAAACAACACCTTAAACATCATCTGCCTTCATACTGATCACATTTCAAGTCATTCTGAAGAGGAACTTAGAGAATCAACATGAAATTCACGTCAATGTTGCCTTCCTGATTTTCCTGCGCTTCAAATGCTGTTTCTGAGCTGAAATGCACAGTTTGGTCAAATATGCTGTTCATGCAATTCCTCACATAAACAACACCTTAAACATCATCTGCCTTCTTACTGATCACATTTCAAGTCATTCTGAAGAAGAACTTTGTGAGTCAACATGAACTTCACGTTAAATCAAACTTCATGACTCTTCTGCGCTTCAAATGCTGTTTCTGAGCTGAAATGCACAGTTTGGTCAAATATGTTGTTCGTGCAATTCGCTAAATGCAGAACACCTAAAACATCATTTTCCTTCATATCGATCACATTTCAAGTCATTCTGAAGACGAACTTTGTGAGTCAACATGAAATTCAGGTCAATGTTGCCTTCCTGATTTTCCTGCTCTTCAAATGCTGTTTCTGAGCTCAAATTGACATTTTGCTCAAATATGTTGCCCCTGCAATTTGTTACATCCAGAACACCTTAAACATCATTTTCCTTCATATTTATCACAGTTCAAGTCATTCTGAGGAAGAAATTTGTTTGTCAACATGAACTTCACGTTAAATCAAACTTCATGACTCTTCTGCGCTTCAAATGGTGGTGCTGTGCTGAAATGCACAGTTTTTTTTAAATATGCTGTTCATGCAATTCCTTACATAAACAACACCTTAATCATCATCTGCCTTCATATTTATCACATTTGAAGTCATTCTGAGGAAGAAATTTGTGAGTCAACATGAACTTCACGTTAAATCAAACTTCATGACTCTTATGCCCTTCAAATGCTGTTTCTGAGCTGAAATGCACAGTTTGGTCAAATATGCTGTTCATGCAATTCCTCACATAAACAACACCTTAAACATCATCTGCCTTCTTACTGATCACATTTCAAGTCATTCTGAAGAAGAACTTTGTGTGTCAACATGAACTGCACATCAATGTTGCCTTCCTGATTTTCCTGCACTTCAAATGCTGTTTCTGAGCTGAAATGCACAGTTTGGTCCAATATGCTGTTCACGAAATTCGCAAAATGCAGAACACCTAAAACACCATTTTCCTTCATATTCATCACAGTTTAAGTCATTCTGAGGAAGAAATTTGTTTGTCAACATGAACTTCACGTTAAATCAAACTTCATGACTCTTCTGCGCTTCAAATGCTGTTTCTGAGCTGAAATGCACAGTTTGGTCAAATATGCTGTTCATGCAATTCCTCACATAAACAACACCTTAAACATCATCTGCCTTCATACTGATCACATTTCAAGTCATTCTGAAGAGGAACTTCGTGAGTCAACATGAACTTCACGTTAAATCAAACTTCATGACTCTTCTGCGCTTCAAATGCTGTTTCTGAGCTGAAATGCACAGTTTGGTCAAATATGTTGTTCGTGCAATTCGCTAAATGCAGAACACCTAAAACATCATTTTCCTTCATATCTATCACATTTCAAGTCATTCTGAAGAAGAACTTTGTGAGTCAACATGAAATTCAGGTCAATGTTGCCTTCCTGATTTTCCTGCTCTTCAAATGCTGTTTCTGAGCTCAAATTGACATTTTGCTCAAATATGTTGCCCCTGCAATTTGTTACATCCAGAACACCTTAAACATCATTTTCCTTCATATTTATCACAGTTCAAATCATTCTGAAGAAGAAATTTGTGTGTCAACATGAAATTCGTGTTAATATAGCCTTCATGACTTGTCTGCGCTTCAAATGCTGTTTCTGAGCTCAAATTGACATTTTGCTCCAATAATGTTGTCCCCGCAATTCGTTACATCCAGAACACTTAAAACATCATTTTCCTTCATATTTATCAGATTTCAAGTCATTCCGAAGAAGAACTTTGTGTGTCAACATGAACTTCACATCAATGTTGAGTTCCTGATTTTCCTGCGCTTCAAATGCTGTTTCTCAGCTGAAATGCACAGTTTGGTCCAAAATGCTGTTCACGAAATTCGCAAAATGCAGAACACCTAAAACATCATTTTCCTTCATGTTTATCACATTTCAAGTCATTCTGAAGAAGAACTTTGTGTGTCAACATGAACTTCACGTTAAATCAAACTTCATGACTCTTCTGCGCTTCAAATGCTGTTTCTGAGCTGAAATGCACAGTTTGGTCAAATATGCTGTTCATGCAATTCCTCACATAAACAACACCTTAAACATCATCGGCCTTCATACTGATCACATTTCAAGTCATTCTGAAGAAGAACTTTGTGTGTCAACATGAACTGCACATCAATGTTGCCTTCCTGATTTTCTTGCGCTTCAAATGCTGTTTCTGAGCTGAAATGCACAGTTTGGTCTAATATGCTGTTCATACAATTCCTTACATAAACAACACCTTAAACATCATCTGCCTTCATATTTATCACATTTCAAGTCATACTGATGAAGAAATTTGTGAGTCAACATGGACTTCACGTGAATGCTTGTTCATGCGATTCCTTCAAACCAAGTCAACTCAAACATCATTTGCCTTCCTACTGATCACATTTCAAATCATTCTGAAGAAGAAATTTGTGTGTCAACATGAAATTCGCGTTAATATAGCCTTCATGACTTGTCTGCGCTTCAAATGCTGTTTCTGAGCTCAAATTGACATTTTGCTCCAATAATGTTGTCCCCGCAATTCGTTACATCCAGAACACTTAAAACATCATTTTCCTTCATATTTATCAGATTTCAAGTCATTCCGAAGAAGAACTTTGTGTGTCAACATGAACTTCACATCAATGTTGAGTTCCTGATTTTCCTGCGCTTCAAATGCTGTTTCTCAGCTGAAATGCACAGTTTGGTCAAATATGCTGTTCATGCAATTCGCTACATGCAGAACACCTAAAACATCATTTTCCTTCATGTTTATCACATTTCAAGTCATTCTGAAGAAGAACTTTGTGTGTCAACATGAAATTCACGTCAATGTTTGCCTTCCTGATTTTCCTGCGCTTCAAATGCTGTTTCTGAGCTGAAATGCACAGTTTGGTCAAATATGCTGTTCATGCAATTCGCTACATGCAGACCACCTAAAACATCATTTTCCTTCATGTTTATCACATTTCAAGTCATTCTGAAGAAGAACTTTGTGTGTCAACATGAAATTCACGTCATTGTTTGCCTTCCTGATTTTCCTGCGCTTCAAATGCTGTTTCTGAGCTGAAATGCACAGTTTGGTCAAATATGCTGTTCATGCAATTCCTCACATAAACAACACCTTAAACATCATCTGCCTTCATATTCATCACAGTTCAAGTCATTCTGAGGAAGAAATTTGTTTGTCAACATGAACTTCACGTTAAATCAAACTTCATGACTTGTCTGCGCTTCAAATGCTGTTTCTGAGCTCAAATTGACGTTTTGCTCCAATATTGTTTTCCCTGCAATTCGTTACTTCCAGAACACTTAAAACATCATTTTTCTTCATATTTATCACATTTCAAGTCATTCTGAAGAACAACTTTGTGTGTCAACATGAACTTCACGTCAATGTTGCCTTCCTGGTTTTCCTGCGCTTCAAATCCTGTTTCTGAGCTGAAATGCACAGTTTTGTCAAATATGCTGTTCATGCAATTCGCTACATGCAGAACACCTAAAACATCATTTTCCTTCATATTCATCACAGTTCAAGTCATTCTGAGGAAGAAATTTGTTTGTCAACATGAACTTCACGTTAAATCAAACTTCATGACTTTTCTGCTCTTCAAATGCTGTTTCTGAGCTCAAATTGACGTTTTGCTCCAATAATGTTGTCCCTGCAATTCGTTACTTCCAGAACACTTAAAACATCATTTTTCTTTATATTTATCACATTTCAAGTCATTCTGAAGAAGAACTTTGTGTGTCAACATGAACTTCACGTCAATGTTACCTTCCTGATTTTCCTGCGCTTCAAATGCTGTTTCTGAGCTGAAATGCACAGTTTGGTCCAAAATGCTGTTCACGAAATTCGCAAAATGCAGAACACCTAAAACATCATTTTCCTTCATATTCATCACAGTTTAAGTCATTCTGAGGAAGAAATTTGTTTGTCAACATGAACTTCACGTTAAATCAAACTTCATGACTCTTCTGCGCTTCAAATGCTGTTTCTGAGCTGAAATGCACAGTTTGGTCAAATATGCTGTTCATGCAATTCCTCACATAAACAACACCTTAAACATCATCTGCCTTCTTACTGATCACATTTCAAGTCATTCTGAAGAAGAACTTTGTGAGTCAACATGAACTTCACGTTAAATCAAACTTCATGACTCTTCTGCGCTTCAAATGCTGTTTCTGAGCTGAAATGCACAGTTTGGTCAAATATGCTGTTCATGCAATTCCTCACATAAACAACACCTTAAACATCATCTGCCTTCTTACTGATCACATTTCAAGTCATTCTGAAGAAGAACTTTGTGAGTCAACATGAACTTCACGTTAAATCAAACTTCATGACTCTTCTGCGCTTCAAATGCTGTTTCTGAGCTGAAATGCACAGTTTGGTCAAATATGTTGTTCGTGCAATTCGCTAAATGCAGAACACCTAAAACATCATTTTCCTTCATATCGATCACATTTCAAGTCATTCTGAAGACGAACTTTGTGAGTCAACATGAAATTCAGGTCAATGTTGCCTTCCTGATTTTCCTGCTCTTCAAATGCTGTTTCTGAGCTCAAATTGACATTTTGCTCAAATATGTTGCCCCTGCAATTTGTTACATCCAGAACACCTTAAACATCATTTTCCTTCATATTTATCACAGTTCAAGTCATTCTGAGGAAGAAATTTGTTTGTCAACATGAACTTCACGTTAAATCAAACTTCATGACTCTTCTGCGCTTCAAATGGTGGTGCTGTGCTGAAATGCACAGTTTTTTTTAAATATGCTGTTCATGCAATTCCTTACATAAACAACACCTTAATCATCATCTGCCTTCATATTTATCACATTTGAAGTCATTCTGAGGAAGAAATTTGTGAGTCAACATGAACTTCACGTTAAATCAAACTTCATGACTCTTATGCCCTTCAAATGCTGTTTCTGAGCTGAAATGCACAGTTTGGTCAAATATGCTGTTCATGCAATTCCTCACATAAACAACACCTTAAACATCATCTGCCTTCTTACTGATCACATTTCAAGTCATTCTGAAGAAGAACTTTGTGAGTCAACATGAACTTCACGTTAAATCAAACTTCATGACTCTTCTGCGCTTCAAATGCTGTTTCTGAGCTGAAATGCACAGTTTGGTCAAATATGTTGTTCGTGCAATTCGCTAAATGCAGAACACCTAAAACATCATTTTCCTTCATATCGATCACATTTCAAGTCATTCTGAAGACGAACTTTGTGAGTCAACATGAAATTCAGGTCAATGTTATCTTCCTGATTTTCCTGCGCTTCAAATGCTGTTTCTGAGCTGAAATGCACAGTTTGGTCAAATATGCTGTTCATGCAATTCCTTACATAAACAACACCTTAAACATCATCTGCCTTCATATTTATCACATTTCAAGTCATACTGATGAAGAACTTTGTGAGTCAACATGGACTTCACGTGAATGCTTGTTCATGCGATTCCATCAAACCAAGTCAACTCAAACATCATTTGCCTTCCGACTGATCACATTTGAAATCATCCTGAAGAAGAAATTTGTGTGTCAACATGAAATTCGCGTTAATGTAGCGTTCATGACTTGTCTGTTCTTCAAATGCTGTTTCTGAGCTCAAATTGACATTTTGCTCCAATAATGTTGTCCCTGCAATTCGTTACATCCAGAACACTTAAAACATCATTTTTCTTCATATTTATCACATTTCAAGTCATTCTGAAGAACAACTTTGTGTGTCAACATGAACTTCGCGTCAATGTTGCCTTCCTGGTTTTCCTGCGCTTCAAATGCTGTTTCTGAGCTGAAATGCACAGTTTGGTCAAAAATGCTGTTCATGCAATTCGCTACATGCAGAACACCTAAAACATCATTTTCCTTCATATTCATCACAGTTCAAGTCATTCTGAGGAAGAAATTTGTTTGTCAACATGAACTTCACGTTAAATCAAACTTCATGACTTGTCTGCGCTTCAAATGCTGTTTCTAAGTTCAAATTGACGTTTTGCTCCAATATTGTTTTCCCTGCAATTCGTTACTTCCAGAACACTTAAAACATCATTTTTCTTCATATTTATCACATTTCAAGTCATTCTGAAGAACAACTTTGTGTGTCAACATGAACTTCACGTCAATGTTGCCTTCCTGGTTTTCCTGCGCTTCAAATGCTGTTTCTGAGCTGAAATGCACAGTTTGGTCCAAAATGCTGTTCACGAAATTCGCAAAATGCAGAACACCTAAAACATCATTTTCCTTCATATTCATCACAGTTTAAGTCATTCTGAGGAAGAAATTTGTTTGTCAACATGAACTTCACGTTAAATCAAACTTCATGACTCTTCTGCGCTTCAAATGCTGTTTCTGAGCTGAAATGCACAGTTTGGTCAAATATGCTGTTCATGCAATTCCTCACATAAACAACACCTTAAACATCATCGGCCTTCATACTGATCACATTTCAAGTCATTCTGAAGAAGAACTTTGTGTGTCAACATGAACTGCACATCAATGTTGCCTTCCTGATTTTCCTGCGCTTCAAATGCTGTTTCTGAGCTGAAATGCACAGTTTGGTCTAATATGCTGTTCATACAATTCCTTACATAAACAACACCTTAAACATCATCTGCCTTCATATTTATCACATTTCAAGTCATACTGATGAAGAAATTTGTGAGTCAACATGGACTTCACGTGAATGCTTGTTCATGCGATTCCTTCAAACCAAGTCAACTCAAACATCATTTGCCTTCCTACTGATCACATTTCAAATCATTCTGAAGAAGAAATTTGTGTGTCAACATGAAATTCGCGTTAATATAGCCTTCATGACTTGTCTGCGCTTCAAATGCTGTTTCTGAGCTCAAATTGACATTTTGCTCCAATAATGTTGTCCCCGCAATTCGTTACATCCAGAACACTTAAAACATCATTTTCCTTCATATTTATCAGATTTCAAGTCATTCCGAAGAAGAACTTTGTGTGTCAACATGAACTTCACATCAATGTTGAGTTCCTGATTTTCCTGCGCTTCAAATGCTGTTTCTCAGCTGAAATGCACAGTTTGGTCCAAAATAATGTTCACGAAATTCGCAAAATGCAGAACACCTAAAACATCATTTTCCTTCATATTCATCACAGTTCAAGTCATTCTGAGGAAGAAATTTGTTTGTCAACATGAACTTCACGTTAAATCAAACTTCATGACTTTTCTGCTCTTCAAATGCTGTTTCTGAGCTCAAATTGACGTTTTGCTCCAATAATGTTGTCCCTGCAATTCGTTACTTCCAGAACACTTAAAACATCATTTTTCTTTATATTTATCACATTTCAAGTCATTCTGAAGAAGAACTTTGTGTGTCAACATGAACTTCACGTCAATGTTACCTTCCTGATTTTCCTGCGCTTCAAATGCTGTTTCTGAGCTGAAATGCACAGTTTAGTCCTAAATGCTGTTCACGAAATTCGCAAAATGCAGAACACCTAAAACATCATTTTCCTTCATATTCATCACAGTTTAAGTCATTCTGAGGAAGAAATTTGTTTGTCAACATGAACTTCACGTTAAATCAAACTTCATGACTCTTCTGCGCTTCAAATGCTGTTTCTGAGCTGAAATGCACAGTTTGGTCAAATATGCTGTTCATGCAATTCCTCACATAAACAACACCTTAAACATCATCTGCCTTCTTACTGATCACATTTCAAGTCATTCTGAAGAAGAACTTTGTGAGTCAACATGAACTTCACGTTAAATCAAACTTCATGACTCTTCTGCGCTTCAAATGCTGTTTCTGAGCTGAAATGCACAGTTTGGTCAAATATGCTGTTCATGCAATTCCTCACATAAACAACACCTTAAACATCATCTGCCTTCTTACTGATCACATTTCAAGTCATTCTGAAGAAGAACTTTGTGAGTCAACATGAACTTCACGTTAAATCAAACTTCATGACTCTTCTGCGCTTCAAATGCTGTTTCTGAGCTGAAATGCACAGTTTGGTCAAATATGTTGTTCGTGCAATTCGCTAAATGCAGAACACCTAAAACATCATTTTCCTTCATATCGATCACATTTCAAGTCATTCTGAAGACGAACTTTGTGAGTCAACATGAAATTCAGGTCAATGTTGCCTTCCTGATTTTCCTGCTCTTCAAATGCTGTTTCTGAGCTCAAATTGACATTTTGCTCAAATATGTTGCCCCTGCAATTTGTTACATCCAGAACACCTTAAACATCATTTTCCTTCATATTTATCACAGTTCAAGTCATTCTGAGGAAGAAATTTGTTTGTCAACATGAACTTCACGTTAAATCAAACTTCATGACTCTTCTGCGCTTCAAATGGTGGTGCTGTGCTGAAATGCACAGTTTTTTTTAAATATGCTGTTCATGCAATTCCTTACATAAACAACACCTTAATCATCATCTGCCTTCATATTTATCACATTTGAAGTCATTCTGAGGAAGAAATTTGTGAGTCAACATGAACTTCACGTTAAATCAAACTTCATGACTCTTATGCCCTTCAAATGCTGTTTCTGAGCTGAAATGCACAGTTTGGTCAAATATGCTGTTCATGCAATTCCTCACATAAACAACACCTTAAACATCATCTGCCTTCTTACTGATCACATTTCAAGTCATTCTGAAGAAGAACTTTGTGAGTCAACATGAACTTCACGTTAAATCAAACTTCATGACTCTTCTGCGCTTCAAATGCTGTTTCTGAGCTGAAATGCACAGTTTGGTCAAATATGCTGTTCATGCAATTCCTCACATAAACAACACCTTAAACATCATCTGCCTTCTTACTGATCACATTTCAAGTCATTCTGAAGAAGAACTTTGTGAGTCAACATGAACTTCACGTTAAATCAAACTTCATGACTCTTCTGCGCTTCAAATGCTGTTTCTGAGCTGAAATGCACAGTTTGGTCAAATATGTTGTTCGTGCAATTCGCTAAATGCAGAACACCTAAAACATCATTTTCCTTCATATCGATCACATTTCAAGTCATTCTGAAGACGAACTTTGTGAGTCAACATGAAATTCAGGTCAATGTTGCCTTCCTGATTTTCCTGCTCTTCAAATGCTGTTTCTGAGCTCAAATTGACATTTTGCTCAAATATGTTGCCCCTGCAATTTGTTACATCCAGAACACCTTAAACATCATTTTCCTTCATATTTATCACAGTTCAAGTCATTCTGAGGAAGAAATTTGTTTGTCAACATGAACTTCACGTTAAATCAAACTTCATGACTCTTCTGCGCTTCAAATGGTGGTGCTGTGCTGAAATGCACAGTTTTTTTTAAATATGCTGTTCATGCAATTCCTTACATAAACAACACCTTAATCATCATCTGCCTTCATATTTATCACATTTGAAGTCATTCTGAGGAAGAAATTTGTGAGTCAACATGAACTTCACGTTAAATCAAACTTCATGACTCTTATGCCCTTCAAATGCTGTTTCTGAGCTGAAATGCACAGTTTGGTCAAATATGCTGTTCATGCAATTCCTCACATAAACAACACCTTAAACATCATCTGCCTTCTTACTGATCACATTTCAAGTCATTCTGAAGAAGAACTTTGTGAGTCAACATGAACTTCACGTTAAATCAAACTTCATGACTCTTCTGCGCTTCAAATGCTGTTTCTGAGCTGAAATGCACAGTTTGGTCAAATATGTTGTTCGTGCAATTCGCTAAATGCAGAACACCTAAAACATCATTTTCCTTCATATCGATCACATTTCAAGTCATTCTGAAGACGAACTTTGTGAGTCAACATGAAATTCAGGTCAATGTTATCTTCCTGATTTTCCTGCGCTTCAAATGCTGTTTCTGAGCTGAAATGCACAGTTTGGTCAAATATGCTGTTCATGCAATTCCTTACATAAACAACACCTTAAACATCATCTGCCTTCATATTTATCACATTTCAAGTCATACTGATGAAGAACTTTGTGAGTCAACATGGACTTCACGTGAATGCTTGTTCATGCGATTCCATCAAACCAAGTCAACTCAAACATCATTTGCCTTCCGACTGATCACATTTGAAATCATCCTGAAGAAGAAATTTGTGTGTCAACATGAAATTCGCGTTAATGTAGCGTTCATGACTTGTCTGTTCTTCAAATGCTGTTTCTGAGCTCAAATTGACATTTTGCTCCAATAATGTTGTCCCTGCAATTCGTTACATCCAGAACACTTAAAACATCATTTTTCTTCATATTTATCACATTTCAAGTCATTCTGAAGAACAACTTTGTGTGTCAACATGAACTTCGCGTCAATGTTGCCTTCCTGGTTTTCCTGCGCTTCAAATGCTGTTTCTGAGCTGAAATGCACAGTTTGGTCAAAAATGCTGTTCATGCAATTCGCTACATGCAGAACACCTAAAACATCATTTTCCTTCATATTCATCACAGTTCAAGTCATTCTGAGGAAGAAATTTGTTTGTCAACATGAACTTCACGTTAAATCAAACTTCATGACTTGTCTGCGCTTCAAATGCTGTTTCTAAGTTCAAATTGACGTTTTGCTCCAATATTGTTTTCCCTGCAATTCGTTACTTCCAGAACACTTAAAACATCATTTTTCTTCATATTTATCACATTTCAAGTCATTCTGAAGAACAACTTTGTGTGTCAACATGAACTTCACGTCAATGTTGCCTTCCTGGTTTTCCTGCGCTTCAAATGCTGTTTCTGAGCTGAAATGCACAGTTTGGTCCAAAATGCTGTTCACGAAATTCGCAAAATGCAGAACACCTAAAACATCATTTTCCTTCATATTCATCACAGTTTAAGTCATTCTGAGGAAGAAATTTGTTTGTCAACATGAACTTCACGTTAAATCAAACTTCATGACTCTTCTGCGCTTCAAATGCTGTTTGTGAGTCAACATGGACTTCACGTGAATGCTTGTTCATGCGATTCCATCAAACCAAGTCAACTCAAACATCATTTGCCTTCCGACTGATCACATTTGAAATCATCCTGAAGAAGAAATTTGTGTGTCAACATGAAATTCGCGTTAATGTAGCGTTCATGACTTGTCTGTTCTTCAAATGCTGTTTCTGAGCTCAAATTGACATTTTGCTCCAATAATGTTGTCCCTGCAATTCGTTACATCCAGAACACTTAAAACATCGTTTTTCTTCATATTTGTCACATTTCAAGTCCTTCTGAAGAAGAACGTTGTGTGTCAACATGAACTTCAGGTCAATGTTGCCTCCCTGATTTTCCTGCGCTTCAAATGCTGTTTCTGAGCTGAAATGCACAGTTTGGTCAAATATGTTGTCCCTGCAATTCGTTACATCCAGAACACCTAAAAAATCATTTTCCTTCATATTTATCACATTTCAAGTCATTCTGAAGAAGAACTTTGTGTGTCAACATGAACTTCAGGTCAATGTTAACTTCTTGATTTTCCTGCGCTTCAAATGCTGTTTCTGAGCTCAAATTGACGTTTTGCGCCAATAATGTTTTTCCTGCAATTCGTTACTTCCAGAACACTTAAAACATCATTTTCCTTCATATTTATCAGATTTCAAGTCATTCTGAAGAAGAACTTTGTGTGTCAACATGAACTTCACCTCAATGTTACCTTCCTGATTTTCCTGCGCTTCAAATGCTGTTTCTGAGCTGTAATGCACAGTTTGGTCAAATATGCTGTTCATGCAATTCGCTACATGCTGAACACCTAAAACATCATCTGCCTTCACACTGATCACATTTCAAGTCATTCTGAAGAAGAACTTTGTGTGTCAACATGAACTTCACATCAATGTTGCCTTCCTGATTTTCCAGGGCTTCAAATGCTGTTTCTGAGCTGAAATGTACAGTTTGGTCAAATATGCTGTTCATGCAATTCCTTACATAAACAACACCTTGAACATAATTTTCCTTCATATTTATCACATTTCAATTCATTCTGAGTTACAAATTTGTCTGTCAACATGAACTTCACGTGAATGCTTGTTCATGCGATTCCTTCAAACCAAGTCAACTCAAACATCATTTGCCTTCCGACTGATCACATTTGAAATCATTCTGAAGAAGAAATTTGTGTGTCAACATGAAATTCACGTTAATGTAGCCTTCATGACTTGTCTGTTCTTCAAATGCTGTTTCTGAGCTCAAATTGACATTTTGCTCAAATATGTTGTCCCGACAATTCGTTGCATCCAGAACACCTAAAACATCATTTTCCTTCATATTTATCACAGTTCAAGTCATTCTGAGGAAGAAATTTGTGTGTCAACATGAACTGCACATCAATGTTGCCTTCCTGATTTTCCTGCACTTCAAATGCTGTTTCTGAGCTGAAATGCACAGTTTGGTCAAATATGCTGTTCATGCAATTCCTCACATAAACAACACCTTAAACATCATCTGCCTTCATACTGATCACATTTCAAGTCATCCTGAAGAGGAACTTAGAGAGTCAACATGAAATTCACGTCAATGTTGCCTTCCTGATTTTCCTGCGCTTCAAATGCTGTTTCTGAGCTGAAATGCACAGTTTGGTCAAATATGCTGTTCATGCAATTCCTCACATAAACAACACCTTAAACATCATCTGCCTTCTTACTGATCACATTTCAAGTCATTCTGAAGACGATCTTTGTGAGTCAACATGAACTTCACGTTAAATCAAACTTCATGACTCTTCTGCGCTTCAAATGCTGTTTCTGAGCTGAAATGCACAGTTTGGTCAAATATGTTGTTCGTGCAATTCGCTAAATGCAGAACACCTAAAACATCATTTTCCTTCATATCTATCACATTTCAAGTCATTCTGAAGAAGAAATTTGTTTGTCAACATGAACTTCACGTTAAATCAAACTTCATGACTCTTCTGCGCTTCAAATGGTGGTGCTGTGCTGAAATGCACAGTTTTTTTGAAATATGCTGTTCATGCAATTCCTTACATAAACAACACCTTAATCATCATCTGCCTTCATATTTATCACATTTGAAGTCATTCTGAGGAAGAAATTTGTTTGTCAACACGAACTTCACGTTAAATCAAACTTCATGACTCTTCTGCCCTTCAAAAGCTGTTTCTGAGCTGAAATGCACAGTTTGGTCAAATATGTTGTTCATGCAATTCGCTAAATGCAGAACACCTAAAACATCATTTTCCTTCATATCTATCACATTTCAAGTCATTCTGAAGAAGAACTTTGTGTGTCAACATGAAATTCAGGTCAATGTTGCCTTCCTGGTTTTCCTGCGCTTCAAATGCTGTTTCTGAGCTGAAATGCACAGTTTGGTCAAATATGCTGTTCATGCAATTCGCTACATGCAGAACACCTATAACATCATTTTCCTTCATATTCATCAAAGCATAAACAACACCTTAAACATCATCTGCCTTCATATTTATCACATTTCAAGTCATACTGATGAAGAAATTTGTGAGTCAACATGGACTTCACGTGAATGCTTGTTCATGCGATTCCTTCAAACCAAGTCAACTCAAACATCATTTGCCTTCCTACTGATCACATTTCAAATCATTCTGAAGAAGAAATTTGTGTGTCAACATGAAATTCGCGTTAATGTAGCCTTCATGACTTGTCTGCGCTTCAAATGCTGTTTCTGAGCTCAAATTGACATTTTGCTCCAATAATGTTGTCCCCGCAATTCGTTACATCCAGAACACTTAAAACATCATTTTCCTTCATATTTATCAGATTTCAAGTCATTCCGAAGAAGAACTTTGTGTGTCAACATGAACTTCACATCAATGTTGAGTTCCTGATTTTCCTGCGCTTCAAATGCTGTTTCTGAGCTGAAATGCACAGTTTGGTCAAATATGCTGTTCATGCAATTCGCTACATGCAGAACACCTAAAACATCATTTTCCTTCATGTTTATCACATTTCAAGTCATTCTGAAGAAGAACTTTGTGTGTCAACATGAAATTCACGTCAATGGTTGCCTTCCTGATTTTCCTGCGCTTCAAATGCTGTTTCTGAGCTGAAATGCACGGTTTGGTCAAATATGCTGTTCATGCAATTCGCTACATGCAGACCACCTAAAACATCATTTTCCTTCATGTTTATCACATTTCAAGTCATTCTGAAGAAGAACTTTGTGTGTCAACATGATATTCACGTCAATGTTTGCCTTCCTGATTTTCCTGCGCTTCAAATGCTGTTTCTGAGCTGAAATGCACAGTTTGGTCAAATATGCTGTTCATGCAATTCCTCACATAAACAACACCTAAAACATCATTTTCCTTCATATTCATCACAGTTCAAGTCATTCTGAGGAAGAAATTTGTTTGTCAACATGAACTTCACGTTAAATCAAACTTCATGACTTGTCTGCGCTTCAAATGCTGTTTCTGAGCTCAAATTGACGTTTTGCTCCAATATTGTTTTCCCTGCAATTCGTTACTTCCAGAACACTTAAAACATCATTTTTCTTCATATTTATCACATTTCAAGTCATTCTGAAGAAGAACTTTGTGTGTTAACATGAACTTCACGTCAATGTTGCCTTCCTGGTTTTCCTGCACTTCAAATGCTGTTTCTGAGCTGAAATGCACAGTTTGGTCCAATATGCTGTTCACGAAATTCGCAAAATGCAGAACACCTAAAACATCATTTTCCTTCATATTCATCACAGTTTAAGTCATTCTGAGGAAGAAATTTGTTTGTCAACATGAACTTCACGTTAAATCAAACTTCATGACTCTTCTGCGCTTCAAATGCTGTTTCTGAGCTGAAATGCACAGTTTGGTCAAATATGCTGTTCATGCAATTCCTCACATAAACAACACCTTAAACATCATCTGCCTTCATACTGATCACATTTCAAGTCATTCTGAAGAGAAACTTTGTGAGTCAACATGAACTTCACGTTAAATCAAACTTCATGACTCTTCTGCGCTTCAAATGCTGTTTCTGAGCTGAAATGCACAGTTTGGTCAAATATGTTGTTCGTGCAATTCGCTAAATGCAGAACACCTAAAACATCATTTTCCTTCATATCTATCACATTTCAAGTCATTCTGAAGAAGAACTTTGTGAGTCAACATGAAATTCAGGTCAATGTTGCCTTCCTGATTTTCCTGCTCTTCAAATGCTGTTTCTGAGCTCAAATTGACATTTTGCTCAAATATGTTGCCCCTGCAATTTGTTACATCCAGAACACCTTAAACATCATTTTCCTTCATATTTATCACATTTCAAGTCATTCTGAGTAACAAATTTGTCTGTCAACATGAACTTCACGTGAATGCTTGTTCATGCCATTCCTTCAAACCAAGTCAACTCAAACATCATTTGCCGTCCTACTGATCACATTTCAAATCATTCTGAAGAAGAAATTTGTGTGTCAACATGAAATTCGCGTTAATGTAGCCTTCATGACTTGTCTGCACTTCAAATGGTTGTGCTGTGCTGAAATGCACAGTTTGGTCAAATATGCTGTTCATGCAATTCCTCACATAAACAACACCTTAAACATCATCTGCCTTCATACTGATCACATTTCAAGTCATTCTGAAGAAGAACTTTGTGAGTCAACATGAAATTCACGTCAATGTTGCCTTCCTGATTTTCCTGCGCTTCAAATGCTGTTTCTGAGCTGAAATGCACAGTTTGGTCAAATATGTTGTTCATGCAATTTGCAAAATGCAGAACACCAAAAACATCATTTTCCTTCATATTCATCACATTCAAGGCATTCTGAGGAAGAAATTTGTTTGTCAACATGAACTTCACGTTAAATCAAACTTCATGACTCTTCTGCACTTCAAATGGTTGTGCTGTGCTGAAATGCACAGTTTGGTCTAATATGCTGTTCATGCAATTCCTTACATAAACAACACCTTAAACATCATCTGCCTTCATATTTATCACATTTCAAGTCATACTGATGAAGAAATTTGTGAGTCAACATGGACTTCACGTGAATGCTTGTTCATGCGATTCCTTCAAACCAAGTCAACTCAAACATCATTTGCCTTCCTACTGATCACATTTCAAATCATTCTGAAGAAGAAATTTGTGTGTCAACATGAAATTCGCGTTAATATAGCCTTCATGACTTGTCTGCGCTTCAAATGCTGTTTCTGAGCTCAAATTGACATTTTGCTCCAATAATGTTGTCCCCGCAATTCGTTACATCCAGAACACTTAAAACATCATTTTCCTTCATATTTATCAGATTTCAAGTCATTTTGAAGAAGAACTTTGTGTGTCAACATGAAATTCACGTCAATGTCGCCTTCCTGATTTTCCTGCTCTTCAAATGCTGTTTCTGAGCTGAAATGCACAGTTTGGTCAAATATGCTGTTCATGAAATTCGCTACATGCAGAACACCTAAAACATCATCTGCCTTCATATTTATCACATTTCAAGTCATTCTGAAAAAGAACTTTGTGTGTTAACATGAACTTCACGTCAATGTTGCCTTCCTGGTTGTCCTGCCCTTCAAATGCTGTTTCTGAGCTGAAATGCACAGTTTGGTCAAATATGCTGTTCATGCAATTCGCTACATGCAGAACACCTAAAACATCATCTGCCTTCATATTTATCACATTTCAAGTCATTCTGAAGAAGAACTTTGTGTGTCAACATGAAATTTACGTCAATGTTGCCTTCCTGATTTTCCTGAGCTTCAAATGCTGTTTCTCAGCTGAAATGCACAGTTTGGTCTAATATGCTGTTCATGCAATTCGCTACATGCAGAACACCTAAAACATCATTTTCCTTCATATTCATCACAGTTCAAGTCATTCTGAGGAAGAAATTTGTTTGTCAACATGAACTTCACGTTAAATCAAACTTCATGACTTTTCTGCTCTTCAAATGCTGTTTCTGAGCTCAAATTGACGTTTTGCTCCAATAATGTTGTCCCTGCAATTCGTTACTTCCAGAACACTTAAAACATCATTTTTCTTGATATTTATCACATTTCAAGTCATTCGGAAGAAGAACTTTGTGTGTCAACATGAACTTCACGTCAATGTTACCTTCCTGATTTTCGTGCGCTTCAAATGCTGTTTCTGAGCTGAAATGCACAGTTTCGTCCAAAATGCTGTTCACGAAATTCGCAAAATGCAGAACACCTAAAACATCATTTTCCTTCATATTCATCACAGTTTAAGTCATTCTGAGGAAGAAATTTGTTTGTCAACATGAACTTCACGTTAAATCAAACTTCCTGATTTTCCTGCGCTTCAAATGCTGTTTCTGAGCTGAAATGCACAGTTTGGTCAAATATGCTGTTCATGAAATTCGCTACATGCAGAACACCTAAAACATCATCTGCCTTCATATTTATCACATTTCAAGTCATTCTGAAAAAGAACTTTGTGTGTTAACATGAACTTCACGTCAATGTTGCCTTCCTGGTTGTCCTGCCCTTCAAATGCTGTTTCTGAGCTGAAATGCACAGTTTGGTCAAATATGCTGTTCATGCAATTCGCTACATGCAGAACACCTAAAACATCATCTGCCTTCATATTTATCACATTTCAAGTCATTCTGAAGAAGAACTTTGTGTGTCAACATGAAATTTACGTCAATGTTGCCTTCCTGATTTTCCTGAGCTTCAAATGCTGTTTCTCAGCTGAAATGCACAGTTTGGTCTAATATGCTGTTCATGCAATTCGCTACATGCAGAACACCTAAAACATCATTTTCCTTCATATTCATCACAGTTCAAGTCATTCTGAGGAAGAAATTTGTTTGTCAACATGAACTTCACGTTAAATCAAACTTCATGACTTTTCTGCTCTTCAAATGCTGTTTCTGAGCTCAAATTGACGTTTTGCTCCAATAATGTTGTCCCTGCAATTCGTTACTTCCAGAACACTTAAAACATCATTTTTCTTGATATTTATCACATTTCAAGTCATTCTGAAGAAGAACTTTGTGTGTCAACATGAACTTCACGTCAATGTTACCTTCCTGATTTTCCTGCGCTTCAAATGCTGTTTCTGAGCTGAAATGCACAGTTTGGTCCAATATGCTGTTCACGAAATTCGCAAAATGCAGAACACCTAAAACATCATTTTCCTTCATATTCATCACAGTTTAAGTCATTCTGAGGAAGAAATTTGTTTGTCAACATGAACTTCACGTTAAATCAAACTTCATGACTCTTTTGCGCTTCAAATGCTGTTTCTGAGCTGAAATGCACAGTTTGGTCAAATATGCTGTTCATGCAATTCCTCACATAAACAACACCTTAAACATCATCGGCCTTCATACTGATCACATTTCAAGTCATTCTGAAGAAGAACTTTGTGTGTCAACATGAACTGCACATCAATGTTGCCTTCCTGATTTTCCTGCGCTTCAAATGCTGTTTCTGTGCTGAAATGCACAGTTTGGTCAAATATGCTGTTCATGCAATTACTCACATAAACAACACCTTAAACATCATCTGCCTTCATACTGATCACATTTCAAGTCATTCTGAAGAGGAACTTAGAGAGTCAACATGAAATTCACGTCAATGTTGCCTTCCTGATTTTCCTGCGCTTCAAATGCTGTTTCTGAGCTGAAATGCACAGTTTGGTCAAATATGCTGTTCATGCAATTCCTCACATAAACAACACCTTAAACATCATCTGCCTTCTTACTGATCACATTTCAAGTCATTCTGAAGAAGAACTTTGTGAGTCAACATGAACTTCACGTTAAATCAAACTTCATGACTCTTCTGCCCTTCAAATGCTGTTTCTGAGCTGAAATGCACAGTTTGGTCTAATATGCTGTTCATACAATTCCTTACATAAACAACACCTTAAACATCATCTGCCTTCATATTTATCACATTTCAAGTCATACTGATGAAGAAATTTGTGAGTCAACATGGACTTCACGTGAATGCTTGTTCATGCGATTCCTTCAAACCAAGTCAACTCAAACATCATTTGCCTTCCTACTGATCACATTTCAAATCATTCTGAAGAAGAAATTTGTGTGTCAACATGAAATTCGCGTTAATATAGCCTTCATGACTTGTCTGCGCTTCAAATGCTGTTTCTGAGCTCAAATTGACATTTTGCTCCAATAATGTTTGCCCCGCAATTCGTTACATCCAGAACACTTAAAACATCATTTTCCTTCATATTTATCAGATTTCAAGTCATTCCGAAGAAGAACTTTGTGTGTCAACATGAACTTCACATCAATGTTGAGTTCCTGATTTTCCTGCGCTTCAAATGCTGTTTCTCAGCTGAAATGCACAGTTTGGTCAAATATGCTGTTCATGCAATTCGCTACATGCAGAACACCTAAAACATCATTTTCCTTCATGTTTATCACATTTCAAGTCATTCTGAAGAAGAACTTTGTGTGTCAACATGAAATTCAGGTCAATGTTTGCCTTCCTGATTTTCCTGCGCTTCAAATGCTGTTTCTGAGCTGAAATGCACAGTTTGGTCAAATATGCTGTTCATGCAATTCGCTACATGCAGACCACCTAAAACATCATTTTCCTTCATGTTTATCACATTTCAAGTCATTCTGAAGAAGAACTTTGTGTGTCAACATGAAATTCACGTCATTGTTTGCCTTCCTGATTTTCCTGCGCTTCAAATGCTGTTTCTGAGCTGAAATGCACAGTTTGGTCAAATATGCTGTTCATGCAATTCCTCACATAAACAACACCTTAAACATCATCTGCCTTCATATTCATCACAGTTCAAGTCATTCTGAGGAAGAAATTTGTTTGTCAACATGAACTTCACGTTAAATCAAACTTCATGACTTGTCTGCGCTTCAAATGCTGTTTCTGAGCTCAAATTGACGTTTTACTCCAATATTGTTTTCCCTGCAATTCGTTACTTCCAGAACACTTAAAACATCATTTTTCTTCATATTTATCACATTTCAAGTCATTCTGAAGAACAACTTTGTGTGTCAACATGAACTTCACGTCAATGTTGCCTTCCTGGTTTTCCTGCGCTTCAAATGCTGTTTCTGAGCTGAAATGCACAGTTTGGTCAAATATGCTGTTCATGCAATTCGCTACATGCAGAACACCTAAAACATCATTTTCCTTCATATTCATCACAGTTCAAGTCATTCTGAGGAAGAAATTTGTTTGTCAACATGAACTTCACGTTAAATCAAACTTCATGACTTTTCTGCTCTTCAAATGCTGTTTCTGAGCTCAAATTGACGTTTTGCTCCAATAATGTTGTCCCTGCAATTCGTTACTTCCAGAACACTTAAAACATCATTTTTCTTTATATTTATCACATTTCAAGTCATTCTGAAGAAGAACTTTGTGTGTCAACATGAACTTCACGTCAATGTTACCTTCCTGATTTTCCTGCGCTTCAAATGCTGTTTCTGAGCTGAAATGCACAGTTTCGTCCAAAATGCTGTTCACGAAATTCGCAAAATGCAGAACACCTAAAACATCATTTTCCTTCATATTCATCACAGTTTAAGTCATTCTGAGGAAGAAATTTGTTTGTCAACATGAACTTCACGTTAAATCAAACTTCCTGATTTTCCTGCGCTTCAAATGCTGTTTCTGAGCTGAAATGCACAGTTTGGTCAAATATGCTGTTCATGCAATTCCTCACATAAACAACACCTTAAACATCATCTGCCTTCTTACTGATCACATTTCAAGTCATTCTGAAGAAGAACTTTGTGAGTCAACATGAACTTCACGTTAAATCAAACTTCATGACTCTTCTGCGCTTCAAATGCTGTTTCTGAGCTGAAATGCACAGTTTGGTCAAATATGTTGTTCGTGCAAATCGCTAAATGCAGAACACCTAAAACATCATTTTCCTTCATATCGATCACATTTCAAGTCATTCTGAAGACGAACTTTGTGAGTCAACATGAAATTCAGGTCAATGTTGCCTTCCTGATTTTCCTGCGCTTGAAATGCTGTTTCTGAGCTGAAATGCACAGTTTGGTCAAATATGCTGTTCATGAAATTCGCTACATGCAGAACACCTAAAACATCATCTGCCTTCATATTTATCACATTTCAAGTCATTCTGAAGAAGAACTTTGTGTGTCAACATGAAATTTACGTCAATGTTGCCTTCCTGATTTTCCTGCGCTTCAAATGCTGTTTCTGAGCTGAAATGCACAGTTTGGTCTAACATGCTGTTCATGCAATTAGCTACATGCAGAACACCTAAAACATCATTTTCCTTCATATTCATCACAGTTCAAGTCATTCTGAGGAAGAAATTTGTTTGTCAACATGAACTTCACGTTAAATCAAACTTCATGACTCTTCTGCGCTTCAAATGCTGTTTCTGAGCTCAAATTGACGTTTTGCTCCAATAATGTTGTCCCTGCAATTCGTTACTTCCAGAACACTTAAAACATCATTTTTCTTGATATTTATCACATTTCAAGTCATTCTGAAGAAGAACTTTGTGTGTCAACATGAACTTCACGTCAATGTTACCTTCCTGATTTTCCTGCGCTTCAAATGCTGTTTCTGAGCTGAAATGCACAGTTTGGTCCAATATGCTGTTCATGAAAGTCGCTACATGCAGAACACCAAAAACATCATTTTCCTTCATATTCATCACATTCAAGTCATTCTGAGGAAGAAATTTGTTTGTCAACATGAACTTCACGTTAAATCAAACTTCATGACTCTTCTGCACTTCAAATGGTTGTGCTGTGCTGAAATGCACAGTTTGGTCTAATATGCTGTTCATACAATTCCTTACGTAACACCTTAAACATCATCTGCCTTCATATTTATCACATTTCAAGTCATACTGATGAAGAAATTTGTGAGTCAACATGGACTTCACGTGAATGCTTGTTCATGCGATTCCTTCAAACCAAGTCAACTCAAACATCATTTGCCTTCCTACTGATCACATTTCAAATCATTCTGAAGAAGAAATTTGTGTGTCAACATGAAATTCGCGTTAATATAGCCTTCATGACTTGTCTGCGCTTCAAATGCTGTTTCTGAGCTCAAATTGACATTTTGCTCCAATAATGTTTGCCCCGCAATTCGTTACATCCAGAACACTTAAAACATCATTTTCCTTCATATTTATCAGATTTCAAGTCATTCCGAAGAAGAACTTTGTGTGTCAACATGAACTTCACATCAATGTTGAGTTCCTGATTTTCCTGCGCTTCAAATGCTGTTTCTCAGCTGAAATGCACAGTTTGGTCAAATATGCTGTTCATGCAATTCGCTACATGCAGAACACCTAAAACATCATTTTCCTTCATGTTTATCACATTTCAAGTCATTCTGAAGAAGAACTTTGTGTGTCAACATGAAATTCAGGTCAATGTTTGCCTTCCTGATTTTCCTGCGCTTCAAATGCTGTTTCTGAGCTGAAATGCACAGTTTGGTCAAATATGCTGTTCATGCAATTCGCTACATGCAGACCACCTAAAACATCATTTTCCTTCATGTTTATCACATTTCAAGTCATTCTGAAGAAGAACTTTGTGTGTCAACATGAAATTCACGTCATTGTTTGCCTTCCTGATTTTCCTGCGCTTCAAATGCTGTTTCTGAGCTGAAATGCACAGTTTGGTCAAATATGCTGTTCATGCAATTACTCACATAAACAACACCTTAAACATCATCTGCCTTCATACTGATCACATTTCAAGTCATTCTGAAGAGGAACTTAGAGAGTCAACATGAAATTCACGTCAATGTTGCCTTCCTGATTTTCCTGCGCTTCAAATGCTGTTTCTGAGCTGAAATGCACAGTTTGGTCAAATATGCTGTTCATGCAATTCCTCACATAAACAACACCTTAAACATCATCTGCCTTCTTACTGATCACATTTCAAGTCATTCTGAAGAAGAACTTTGTGAGTCAACATGAACTTCACGTTAAATCAAACTTCATGACTCTTCTGCGCTTCAAATGCTGTTTCTGAGCTGAAATGCACAGTTTGGTCTAATATGCTGTTCATACAATTCCTTACATAAACAACACCTTAAACATCATCTGCCTTCATATTTATCACATTTCAAGTCATACTGATGAAGAAATTTGTGAGTCAACATGGACTTCACGTGAATGCTTGTTCATGCGATTCCTTCAAACCAAGTCAACTCAAACATCATTTGCCTTCCTACTGATCACATTTCAAATCATTCTGAAGAAAAAATTTGTGTGTCAACATGAAATTCGCGTTAATGTAGCCTTCATGACTTGTCTGCGCTTCAAATGCTGTTTCTGAGCTCAAATTGACATTTTGCTCCAATAATGTTGTCCCCGCAATTCGTTACATCCAGAACACTTAAAACATCATTTTCCTTCATATTTATCAGATTTCAAGTCATTCCGAAGAAGAACTTTGTGTGTCAACATGAACTTCACATCAATGTTGAGTTCCTGATTTTCCTGCGCTTCAAATGCTGTTTCTCAGCTGAAATGCACAGTTTGGTCAAATATGCTGTTCATGCAATTCGCTACATGCAGAACACCTAAAACATCATTTTCCTTCATGTTTATCACATTTCAAGTCATTCTGAAGAAGAACTTTGTGTGTCAACATGAAATTCACGTCAATGTTTGCCTTCCTGATTTTCCTGCGCTTCAAATGCTGTTTCTGAGCTGAAATGCACAGTTTGGTCAAATATGCTGTTCATGCAATTCGCTACATGCAGACCACCTAAAACATCATTTCCTTCATGTTTATAACATTTCAAGTCATTCTGAAGAAGAAATTTGTTTGTCAACATGAACTTCACGTTAAATCAAACTTCATGACTTGTCTGCGCTTCAAATGCTGTTTCTGAGCTCAAATTGACGTTTTGCTCCAATATTGTTTTCCCTGCAATTCGTTACTTCCAGAACACTTAAAACATCATTTTCCTTCATATTTATCACATTTCAAGTCATTCTGAAGAAGAACTTTGTGTGTCAACATGAACTTCAGGTCAATGTTAACTTCCTGATTTTCCTGCGCTTCAAATGCTGTTTCTGAGCTCAAATTGACGTTTTGCGCCAATAATGTTTTTCCTGCAATTCGTTACTTCCAGAACACTTAAAACATCATTTTCCTTCATATTTATCAGATTTCAAGTCATTCTGAAGAAGAACTTTGTGTGTCAACATGAACTTCACCTCAATGTTACCTTCCTGATTTTCCTGCGCTTCAAATGCTGTTTCTGAGCTGTAATGCACAGTTTGGTCAAATATGCTGTTCATGCAATTCGCTACATGCTGAACACCTAAAACATCATCTGCCTTCACACTGATCACATTTCAAGTCATTCTGAAGAAGAACTTTGTGTGTCAACATGAACTTCACATCAATGTTGAGTTCCTGATTTTCCTGCGCTTCAAATGCTGTTTCTCAGCTGAAATGCACAGTTTGGTCAAATATGCTGTTCATGCAATTCGCTACATGCAGAACACCTAAAACATCATTTTCCTTCATGTTTATCACATTTCAAGTCATTCTGAAGAAGAACTTTGTGTGTCAACATGAAATTCACGTCAATGTTTGCCTTCCTGATTTTCCTGCGCTTCAAATGCTGTTTCTGAGCTGAAATGCACAGTTTGGTCAAATATGCTGTTCATGCAATTCGCTACATGCAGACCACCTAAAACATCATTTCCTTCATGTTTATAACATTTCAAGTCATTCTGAAGAAGAAATTTGTTTGTCAACATGAACTTCACGTTAAATCAAACTTCATGACTTGTCTGCGCTTCAAATGCTGTTTCTGAGCTCAAATTGACGTTTTGCTCCAATATTGTTTTCCCTGCAATTCGTTACTTCCAGAACACTTAAAACATCATTTTTCTTCATATTTATCACATTTCAAGTCATTCTGAAGAACAACTTTGTGTGTCAACATGAACTTCACGTCAATGTTGCCTTCCTGGTTTTCCTGCGCTTCAAATGCTGTTTCTGAGCTGAAATGCACAGTTTGGTCAAATATGCTGTTCATGAAATTCGCTACATGCAGAACACCTAAAACATCATCTGCCTTCATATTTATCACATTTCAAGTCATTCTGAAAAAGAACTTTGTGTGTTAACATGAACTTCACGTCAATGTTGCCTTCCTGGTTTTCCTGCGCTTCAAATGCTGTTTCTGAGCTGAAATGCACAGTTTGGTCAAATATGTTGTTCATGCAATTCGCTAAATGCAGAACACCTAAAACATCATTTTCCTTCATATCTATCACATTTCAAGTCATTCTGAAGAAGAAATTTGTGTGTCAACACGAAATTCAGGTCAATGTTACCTTCCTGATTTTCCTACGCTTCGAATGCTGTTTCTGAGCTGAAATGCACAGTTTGGTCAAATATGCTGTTCATGCAATTCCTTACATAAACAAGTCCTTGAACATCATTTTCCTTCATATTTATCACATTTCAAGTCATTCTGAGTTACAAATTTGTCTGTCAACATGAACTTCACGTGAATGCTTGTTCATGCCATTCCTTCAAACCAAGTCAACTCAAACATCATTTGCCGTCCTACTGATCACATTTCAAATCATTCTGAAGAACACATTTCAACATGGTCAATGTTGCCTCCCTGATTTTCCTGCGCTTCAAATGCTGTTTCTGAGCTGAAATGCACAGTTTGGTCAAATATGCTGTTCATGCAATTCCTTACATAAACAACACCTTAAACATCATCTGCCTTCATATTTATCAGATTTCAAGTCATTGTGAAGAAGAACTTTGTGTGTCAACATGAAATTCACGTCAATTTTGCCTTCCTGATTTTCCTGCTCTTCAAATGCTGTTTCTGAGCTGAAATGCACAGTTTGGTCAAATATGTTGTCCCTGCAATTCGCTAAATGCAGAACACCTAAAACATCATTTTCCTTCATATTTATCACATTTCAAGTCATTCTGAAGAAGAACTTTGTGTGTCAACATGAACTTCAGGTCAATGTTAACTTCCTGATTTTCCTGCGCTTCAAATGCTGTTTCTGAGCTCAAATTGACGTTTTGCGCCAATAATGTTTTTCCTGCAATTCGTTACTTCCAGAACACTTAAAACATCATTTTCCTTCATATTTATCAGATTTCAAGTCATTCTGAAGAAGAACTTTGTGTGTCAACATGAACTTCACCTCAATGTTACCTTCCTGATTTTCCTGCGCTTCAAATGCTGTTTCTGAGCTGTAATGCACAGTTTGGTCAAATATGCTGTTCATGCAATTCGCTACATGCTGAACACCTAAAACATCATCTGCCTTCACACTGATCACATTTCAAGTCATTCTGAAGAAGAACTTTGTGTGTCAACATGAACTTCACATCAATGTTGCCTTCCTGATTTTCCAGGGCTTCAAATGCTGTTTCTGAGCTGAAATGCACAGTTTGGTCAAATATGCTGTTCATGCAATTCGCTACATGCAGAACACCTAAAACATCATTTTCCTTCATGTTTATCACATTTCAAGTCATTCTGAAGAAGAACTTTGTGTGTCAACATGATATTCACGTCAATGTTTGCCTTCCTGATTTTCCTGCGCTTCAAATGCTGTTTCTGAGCTGAAATGCACAGTTTGGTCAAATATGCTGTTCATGCAATTCCTCACATAAACAACACCTTAAACATCATCTGCCTTCATAGTCATCACAGTTCAAGTCATTCTGAGGAAGAAATTTGTTTGTCAACATGAACTTCACGTTAAATCAAACTTCATGACTTGTCTGCGCTTCAAATGCTGTTTCTGAGCTCAAATTGACGTTTTGCTCCAATATTGTTTTCCCTGCAATTCGTTACTTCCAGAACACTTAAAACATCATTTTTCTTCATATTTATCACATTTCAAGTCATTCTGAAGAAGAACTTTGTGTGTTAACATGAACTTCACGTCAATGTTGCCTTCCTGGTTTTCCTGCACTTCAAATGCTGTTTCTGAGCTGAAATGCACAGTTTGGTCCAATATGCTGTTCACGAAATTCGCAAAATGCAGAACACCTAAAACATCATTTTCCTTCATATTCATCACAGTTTAAGTCATTCTGAGGAAGAAATTTGTTTGTCAACATGAACTTCACGTTAAATCAAACTTCATGACTCTTCTGCGCTTCAAATGCTGTTTCTGAGCTGAAATGCACAGTTTGGTCAAATATGCTGTTCATGCAATTCCTCACATAAACAACACCTTAAACATCATCTGCCTTCATACTGATCACATTTCAAGTCATTCTGAAGAGAAACTTTGTGAGTCAACATTAACTTCACGTTAAATCAAACTTCATGACTCTTCTGCGCTTCAAATGCTGTTTCTGAGCTGAAATGCACAGTTTGGTCAAATATGTTGGTCGTGCAATTCGCTAAATGCAGAACACCTAAAACATCATTTTCCTTCATATCGATCACATTTCAAGTCATTCTGAAGACGAACTTTGTGAGTCAACATGAAATTCAGGTCAATGTTGCCTTCCTGATTTTCCTGCTCTTCAAATGCTGTTTCTGAGCTCAAATTGACATTTTGCTCAAATATGTTGCCCCTGCAATTTGTTACATCCAGAACACCTTAAACATCATTTTCCTTCATATTTATCACAGTTCAAGTCATTCTGAGGAAGAAATTTGTTTGTCAACATGAACTTCACGTTAAATCAAACTTCATGACTCTTCTGCGCTTCAAATGGTGGTGCTGTGCTGAAATGCACAGTTTTTTTGAAATATGCTGTTCATGCAATTCCTTACATAAACAACACCTTAATCATCATCTGCCTTCATATTTATCACATTTGAAGTCATTCTGAGGAAGAAATTTGTTTGTCAACACGAACTTCACGTTAAATCAAACTTCATGACTCTTCTGCCCTTCAAATGCTGTTTCTGAGCTGAAATGCACAGTTTGGTCAAATATGTTGTTCATGCAATTCGCTAAATGCAGAACACCTAAAACATCATTTTCCTTCATATCTATCACATTTCAAGTCATTCTGAAGACGAAATTTGTGTGTCAACATGAAATTCAGGTCAATGTTACCTTCCTGATTTTCCTACGCTTCAAATGCTGTTTCTGAGCTGAAATGCACAGTTTGGTCAAATATGCTGTTCATGCAATTCCTTACATAAACAAGTCCTTGAACATCATTTTCCTTCATATTTATCACATTTCAAGTCATTCTGAGTTACAAATTTGTCTGTCAACATGAACTTCACGTGAATGCTTGTTCATGCCATTCCTTCAAACCAAGTCAACTCAAACATCATTTGCGGTCCTACTGATCACATTTCAAATCATTCTGAAGAAGAAATTTGTGTGTCAACATTAAATTCGCGTTAATGTAGCCTTCATGACTTGTCTGCTCTTCAAATGCTGTTTCTGAGCTCAAATTGACATTTTGCTCAAATATGTTGTCCCTGCAATTCGTTACATCCAGAACACCTAAAACATCATTTTCCTTCATATTTATCACAGTTCAAGTCATTCTGAGGAAGAAATTTGTTTGTCAACATGAACTTCACGTTAAATCAAACTTCATGACTCTTCTGCGCTTCAAATGGTGGTGCTGTGCTGAAATGTACAGTTTGGTGAAATATGCTGTTCATGCAATTCGCTACATGCAGTACACCTAAAACATCATCTGTCTTCATATTTATCACATTTCAAGTCATTTTGAAGAAGAACTTTGTGTGTCAACATGAAATTCACGTCAATGTCGCCTTCCTGATTTTCCTGGGCTTCAAATGCTGTTTCTGAGCTGAAATGCACAGTTTGGTCAAATATGCTGTTCATGCAATTCCTTACATAAACAAGTCCTTGAACATCATTTTCCTTCATATTTATCACATTTCAAGTCATTCTGAGTTACAAATTTGTCTGTCAACATGAACTTCACGTGAATGCTTGTTCATGCCATTCCTTCAAACCAAGTCAACTCAAACATCATTTGCCGTCCTACTGATCACATTTCAAATCATTCTGAAGAAGAAATTTGTGTGTCAACATTAAATTCGCGTTAATGTAGCCTTCATGACTTGTCTGCTCTTCAAATGCTGTTTCTGAGCTCAAATTGACATTTTGCTCAAATATGTTGTCCCTGCAATTCGTTACATCCAGAACACCTAAAACATCATTTTCCTTCATATTTATCACAGTTCAAGTCATTCTGAGGAAGAAATTTGTTTGTCAACATGAACTTCACGTTAAATCAAACTTCATGACTCTTCTGCGCTTCAAATGGTGGTGCTGTGCTGAAATGCACAGTTTTTTTAAAATATGCTGTTCATGCAATTCCTTACATAAACAACACCTTAATCATCATCTGCCTTCATATTTATCACATTTGAAGTCATTCTGAGGAAGAAATTTGTGAGTCAACATGAACTTCACGTTAAATCAAACTTCATGACTCTTATGCCCTTCAAATGCTGTTTCTGAGCTGAAATGCACAGTTTGGTCAAATATGCTGTTCATGCAATTCCTCACATAAACAACACCTTAAACATCATCTGCCTTCTTACTGATCACATTTCAAGTCATTCTGAGGAAGAAATTTGTTTGTCAACATGAACTTCACGTTAAATCAAACTTCATGACTCTTCTGCGCTTCAAATGGTGGTGCTGTGCTGAAATGTACAGTTTGGTGAAATATGCTGTTCATGCAATTCGCTACATGCAGTACACCTAAAACATCATCTGTCTTCATATTTATCACATTTCAAGTCATTTTGAAGAAGAACTTTGTGTGTCAACATGAAATTCACGTCAATGTCACCTTCCTGATTTTCCTGCGCTTCAAATGCTGTTTCTGAGCTGAAATGCACAGTTTGGTCAAATATGCTGTTCATGAAATTCGCTACATGCAGAACACCTAAAACATCATCTGTCTTCATATTTATCACATTTCAAGTCATTTTGAAGAAGAACTTTGTGTGTCAACATGAAATTCACGTCAATGTCGCCTTCCTGATTTTCCTGCGCTTCAAATGCTGTTTCTGAGCTGAAATGCACAGATTGGTCAAATATGCTGTTCATGAAATTCGCTACATGCAGAACACCTAAAACATCATCTGCCTTCATATTTATCACATTTCAAGTCATTCTGAAAAAGAACTTTGTGTGTTAACATGAACTTCACGTCAATGTTGCCTTCCTGGTTGTCCTGCGCTTCAAATGCTGTTTCTGAGCTGAAATGCACAGTTTGGTCAAATATGCTGTTCATGCAATTCGCTACATGCAGAACACCTAAAACATCATCTGCCTTCATATTTATCACATTTCAAGTCATTCTGAAGAAGAACTTTGTGTGTCAACATGAAATTTACGTCAATGTTGCCTTCCTGATTTTCCTGAGCTTCAAATGCTGTTTCTGAGCTGAAATGCACAGTTTGGTCTAACATGCTGTTCATGCAATTAGCTACATGCAGAACACCTAAAACATCATTTTCCTTCATATTCATCACAGTTCAAGTCATTCTGAGGAAGAAATTTGTTTGTTAACATGAACTTCACGTCAATGTTGCCTTCCTGGTTGTCCTGCGCTTCAAATGCTGTTTCTGAGCTGAAATGCACAGTTTGGTCAAATATGCTGTTCATGAAATTCGCTACATGCAGAACACCTAAAACATCATCTGTCTTCATATTTATCACATTTCAAGTCATTTTGAAGAAGAACTTTGTGTGTCAACATGAAATTCACGTCAATGTCGCCTTCCTGATTTTCCTGCGCTTCAAATGCTGTTTCTGAGCTGAAATGCACAGTTTGGTCAAATATGTTGTTCATGCAATTCGCTAAATGCAGAACACCTAAAACATCATTTTCCTTCATATCTATCACATTTCAAGTCATTCTGAAGAAGAAATTTGTGTGTCAACACGAAATTCAGGTCAATGTTACCTTCCTGATTTTCCTACGCTTCGAATGCTGTTTCTGAGCTGAAATGCACAGTTTGGTCAAATATGCTGTTCATGCAATTCCTTACATAAACAAGTCCTTGAACATCATTTTCCTTCATATTTATCACATTTCAAGTCATTCTGAGTTACAAATTTGTCTGTCAACATGAACTTCACGTGAATGCTTGTTCATGCCATTCCTTCAAACCAAGTCAACTCAAACATCATTTGCCGTCCTACTGATCACATTTCAAATCATTCTGAAGAACACATTTCAACATGGTCAATGTTGCCTCCCTGATTTTCCTGCGCTTCAAATGCTGTTTCTGAGCTGAAATGCACAGTTTGGTCAAATATGCTGTTCATGCAATTCCTTACATAAACAACACCTTAAACATCATCTGCCTTCATATTTATCAGATTTCAAGTCATTGTGAAGAAGAACTTTGTGTGTCAACATGAAATTCACGTCAATTTTGCCTTCCTGATTTTCCTGCTCTTCAAATGCTGTTTCTGAGCTGAAATGCACAGTTTGGTCAAATATGTTGTCCCTGCAATTCGCTAAATGCAGAACACCTAAAACATCATTTTCCTTCATATTTATCACATTTCAAGTCATTCTGAAGAAGAACTTTGTGTGTCAACATGAACTTCAGGTCAATGTTAACTTCCTGATTTTCCTGCGCTTCAAATGCTGTTTCTGAGCTCAAATTGACGTTTTGCGCCAATAATGTTTTTCCTGCAATTCGTTACTTCCAGAACACTTAAAACATCATTTTCCTTCATATTTATCAGATTTCAAGTCATTCTGAAGAAGAACTTTGTGTGTCAACATGAACTTCACCTCAATGTTACCTTCCTGATTTTCCTGCGCTTCAAATGCTGTTTCTGAGCTGTAATGCACAGTTTGGTCAAATATGCTGTTCATGCAATTCGCTACATGCTGAACACCTAAAACATCATCTGCCTTCACACTGATCACATTTCAAGTCATTCTGAAGAAGAACTTTGTGTGTCAACATGAACTTCACATCAATGTTGAGTTCCTGATTTTCCTGCGCTTCAAATGCTGTTTCTCAGCTGAAATGCACAGTTTGGTCAAATATGCTGTTCATGCAATTCGCTACATGCAGAACACCTAAAACATCATTTTCCTTCATGTTTATCACATTTCAAGTCATTCTGAAGAAGAACTTTGTGTGTCAACATGAAATTCACGTCAATGTTTGCCTTCCTGATTTTCCTGCGCTTCAAATGCTGTTTCTGAGCTGAAATGCACAGTTTGGTCAAATATGCTGTTCATGCAATTCGCTACATGCAGACCACCTAAAACATCATTTCCTTCATGTTTATAACATTTCAAGTCATTCTGAAGAAGAAATTTGTTTGTCAACATGAACTTCACGTTAAATCAAACTTCATGACTTGTCTGCGCTTCAAATGCTGTTTCTGAGCTCAAATTGACGTTTTGCTCCAATATTGTTTTCCCTGCAATTCGTTACTTCCAGAACACTTAAAACATCATTTTTCTTCATATTTATCACATTTCAAGTCATTCTGAAGAACAACTTTGTGTGTCAACATGAACTTCACGTCAATGTTGCCTTCCTGGTTTTCCTGCGCTTCAAATGCTGTTTCTGAGCTGAAATGCACAGTTTGGTCAAATATGCTGTTCATGAAATTCGCTACATGCAGAACACCTAAAACATCATCTGCCTTCATATTTATCACATTTCAAGTCATTCTGAAGAAGAACTTTGTGTGTCAACATGAACTTCACATCAATGTTGCCTTCCTGATTTTCCAGGGCTTCAAATGCTGTTTCTGAGCTGAAATGCACAGTTTGGTCAAATATGCTGTTCATGCAATTCGCTACATGCAGAACACCTAAAACATCATTTTCCTTCATGTTTATCACATTTCAAGTCATTCTGAAGAAGAACTTTGTGTGTCAACATGATATTCACGTCAATGTTTGCCTTCCTGATTTTCCTGCGCTTCAAATGCTGTTTCTGAGCTGAAATGCACAGTTTGGTCAAATATGCTGTTCATGCAATTCCTCACATAAACAACACCTTAAACATCATCTGCCTTCATAGTCATCACAGTTCAAGTCATTCTGAGGAAGAAATTTGTTTGTCAACATGAACTTCACGTTAAATCAAACTTCATGACTTGTCTGCGCTTCAAATGCTGTTTCTGAGCTCAAATTGACGTTTTGCTCCAATATTGTTTTCCCTGCAATTCGTTACTTCCAGAACACTTAAAACATCATTTTTCTTCATATTTATCACATTTCAAGTCATTCTGAAGAAGAACTTTGTGTGTTAACATGAACTTCACGTCAATGTTGCCTTCCTGGTTTTCCTGCACTTCAAATGCTGTTTCTGAGCTGAAATGCACAGTTTGGTCCAATATGCTGTTCACGAAATTCGCAAAATGCAGAACACCTAAAACATCATTTTCCTTCATATTCATCACAGTTTAAGTCATTCTGAGGAAGAAATTTGTTTGTCAACATGAACTTCACGTTAAATCAAACTTCATGACTCTTCTGCGCTTCAAATGCTGTTTCTGAGCTGAAATGCACAGTTTGGTCAAATATGCTGTTCATGCAATTCCTCACATAAACAACACCTTAAACATCATCTGCCTTCATACTGATCACATTTCAAGTCATTCTGAAGAGAAACTTTGTGAGTCAACATTAACTTCACGTTAAATCAAACTTCATGACTCTTCTGCGCTTCAAATGCTGTTTCTGAGCTGAAATGCACAGTTTGGTCAAATATGTTGGTCGTGCAATTCGCTAAATGCAGAACACCTAAAACATCATTTTCCTTCATATCGATCACATTTCAAGTCATTCTGAAGACGAACTTTGTGAGTCAACATGAAATTCAGGTCAATGTTGCCTTCCTGATTTTCCTGCTCTTCAAATGCTGTTTCTGAGCTCAAATTGACATTTTGCTCAAATATGTTGCCCCTGCAATTTGTTACATCCAGAACACCTTAAACATCATTTTCCTTCATATTTATCACAGTTCAAGTCATTCTGAGGAAGAAATTTGTTTGTCAACATGAACTTCACGTTAAATCAAACTTCATGACTCTTCTGCGCTTCAAATGGTGGTGCTGTGCTGAAATGCACAGTTTTTTTGAAATATGCTGTTCATGCAATTCCTTACATAAACAACACCTTAATCATCATCTGCCTTCATATTTATCACATTTGAAGTCATTCTGAGGAAGAAATTTGTTTGTCAACACGAACTTCACGTTAAATCAAACTTCATGACTCTTCTGCCCTTCAAATGCTGTTTCTGAGCTGAAATGCACAGTTTGGTCAAATATGTTGTTCATGCAATTCGCTAAATGCAGAACACCTAAAACATCATTTTCCTTCATATCTATCACATTTCAAGTCATTCTGAAGACGAAATTTGTGTGTCAACATGAAATTCAGGTCAATGTTACCTTCCTGATTTTCCTACGCTTCAAATGCTGTTTCTGAGCTGAAATGCACAGTTTGGTCAAATATGCTGTTCATGCAATTCCTTACATAAACAAGTCCTTGAACATCATTTTCCTTCATATTTATCACATTTCAAGTCATTCTGAGTTACAAATTTGTCTGTCAACATGAACTTCACGTGAATGCTTGTTCATGCCATTCCTTCAAACCAAGTCAACTCAAACATCATTTGCGGTCCTACTGATCACATTTCAAATCATTCTGAAGAAGAAATTTGTGTGTCAACATTAAATTCGCGTTAATGTAGCCTTCATGACTTGTCTGCTCTTCAAATGCTGTTTCTGAGCTCAAATTGACATTTTGCTCAAATATGTTGTCCCTGCAATTCGTTACATCCAGAACACCTAAAACATCATTTTCCTTCATATTTATCACAGTTCAAGTCATTCTGAGGAAGAAATTTGTTTGTCAACATGAACTTCACGTTAAATCAAACTTCATGACTCTTCTGCGCTTCAAATGGTGGTGCTGTGCTGAAATGTACAGTTTGGTGAAATATGCTGTTCATGCAATTCGCTACATGCAGTACACCTAAAACATCATCTGTCTTCATATTTATCACATTTCAAGTCATTTTGAAGAAGAACTTTGTGTGTCAACATGAAATTCACGTCAATGTCGCCTTCCTGATTTTCCTGGGCTTCAAATGCTGTTTCTGAGCTGAAATGCACAGTTTGGTCAAATATGCTGTTCATGCAATTCCTTACATAAACAAGTCCTTGAACATCATTTTCCTTCATATTTATCACATTTCAAGTCATTCTGAGTTACAAATTTGTCTGTCAACATGAACTTCACGTGAATGCTTGTTCATGCCATTCCTTCAAACCAAGTCAACTCAAACATCATTTGCCGTCCTACTGATCACATTTCAAATCATTCTGAAGAAGAAATTTGTGTGTCAACATTAAATTCGCGTTAATGTAGCCTTCATGACTTGTCTGCTCTTCAAATGCTGTTTCTGAGCTCAAATTGACATTTTGCTCAAATATGTTGTCCCTGCAATTCGTTACATCCAGAACACCTAAAACATCATTTTCCTTCATATTTATCACAGTTCAAGTCATTCTGAGGAAGAAATTTGTTTGTCAACATGAACTTCACGTTAAATCAAACTTCATGACTCTTCTGCGCTTCAAATGGTGGTGCTGTGCTGAAATGCACAGTTTTTTTAAAATATGCTGTTCATGCAATTCCTTACATAAACAACACCTTAATCATCATCTGCCTTCATATTTATCACATTTGAAGTCATTCTGAGGAAGAAATTTGTGAGTCAACATGAACTTCACGTTAAATCAAACTTCATGACTCTTATGCCCTTCAAATGCTGTTTCTGAGCTGAAATGCACAGTTTGGTCAAATATGCTGTTCATGCAATTCCTCACATAAACAACACCTTAAACATCATCTGCCTTCTTACTGATCACATTTCAAGTCATTCTGAGGAAGAAATTTGTTTGTCAACATGAACTTCACGTTAAATCAAACTTCATGACTCTTCTGCGCTTCAAATGGTGGTGCTGTGCTGAAATGTACAGTTTGGTGAAATATGCTGTTCATGCAATTCGCTACATGCAGTACACCTAAAACATCATCTGTCTTCATATTTATCACATTTCAAGTCATTTTGAAGAAGAACTTTGTGTGTCAACATGAAATTCACGTCAATGTCACCTTCCTGATTTTCCTGCGCTTCAAATGCTGTTTCTGAGCTGAAATGCACAGTTTGGTCAAATATGCTGTTCATGAAATTCGCTACATGCAGAACACCTAAAACATCATCTGTCTTCATATTTATCACATTTCAAGTCATTTTGAAGAAGAACTTTGTGTGTCAACATGAAATTCACGTCAATGTCGCCTTCCTGATTTTCCTGCGCTTCAAATGCTGTTTCTGAGCTGAAATGCACAGTTTGGTCAAATATGCTGTTCATGAAATTCGCTACATGCAGAACACCTAAAACATCATCTGCCTTCATATTTATCACATTTCAAGTCATTCTGAAAAAGAACTTTGTGTGTTAACATGAACTTCACGTCAATGTTGCCTTCCTGGTTGTCCTGCGCTTCAAATGCTGTTTCTGAGCTGAAATGCACAGTTTGGTCAAATATGCTGTTCATGCAATTCGCTACATGCAGAACACCTAAAACATCATCTGCCTTCATATTTATCACATTTCAAGTCATTCTGAAGAAGAACTTTGTGTGTCAACATGAAATTTACGTCAATGTTGCCTTCCTGATTTTCCTGAGCTTCAAATGCTGTTTCTGAGCTGAAATGCACAGTTTGGTCTAACATGCTGTTCATGCAATTAGCTACATGCAGAACACCTAAAACATCATTTTCCTTCATATTCATCACAGTTCAAGTCATTCTGAGGAAGAAATTTGTTTGTCAACATGAACTTCACGTTAAATCAAACTTCATGACTCTTCTGCGCTTCAAATGCTGTTTCTGAGCTCAAATTGACGTTTTGCTCCAATAATGTTGTCCCTGCAATTCGTTACTTCCAGAACACTTAAAACATCATTTTTCTTGATATTTATCACATTTCAAGTCATTCTGAAGAAGAACTTTGTGTGTCAACATGAACTTCACGTCAATGTTACCTTCCTGATTTTCCTGCGCTTCAAATGCTGTTTCTGAGCTGAAATGCACAGTTTGGTCCAATATGCTGTTCATGAAATTCGCTACATGCAGAACACCAAAAACATCATTTTCCTTCATATTCATCACATTCAAGTCATTCTGAGGAAGAAATTTGTTTGTCAACATGAACTTCACGTTAAATCAAACTTCATGACTCTTCTGCACTTCAAATGGTTGTGCTGTGCTGAAATGCACAGTTTGGTCTAATATGCTGTTCATACAATTCCTTACGTAACACCTTAAACATCATCTGCCTTCATATTTATCACATTTCAAGTCATACTGATGAAGAAATTTGTGAGTCAACATGGACTTCACGTGAATGCTTGTTCATGCGATTCCTTCAAACCAAGTCAACTCAAACATCATTTGCCTTCCTACTGATCACATTTCAAATCATTCTGAAGAAAAAATTTGTGTGTCAACATGAAATTCGCGTTAATGTAGCCTTCATGACTTGTCTGCGCTTCAAATGCTGTTTCTGAGCTCAAATTGACATTTTGCTCCAATAATGTTGTCCCCGCAATTCGTTACATCCAGAACACTTAAAACATCATTTTCCTTCATATTTATCAGATTTCAAGTCATTCCGAAGAAGAACTTTGTGTGTCAACATGAACTTCACATCAATGTTGAGTTCCTGATTTTCCTGCGCTTCAAATGCTGTTTCTCAGCTGAAATGCACAGTTTGGTCAAATATGCTGTTCATGCAATTCGCTACATGCAGAACACCTAAAACATCATTTTCCTTCATGTTTATCACATTTCAAGTCATTCTGAAGAAGAACTTTGTGTGTCAACATGAAATTCACGTCAATGTTTGCCTTCCTGATTTTCCTGCGCTTCAAATGCTGTTTCTGAGCTGAAATGCACAGTTTGGTCAAATATGCTGTTCATGCAATTCGCTACATGCAGACCACCTAAAACATCATTTCCTTCATGTTTATAACATTTCAAGTCATTCTGAAGAAGAAATTTGTTTGTCAACATGAACTTCACGTTAAATCAAACTTCATGACTTGTCTGCGCTTCAAATGCTGTTTCTGAGCTCAAATTGACGTTTTGCTCCAATATTGTTTTCCCTGCAATTCGTTACTTCCAGAACACTTAAAACATCATTTTTCTTCATATTTATCACATTTCAAGTCATTCTGAAGAACAACTTTGTGTGTCAACATGAACTTCACGTCAATGTTGCCTTCCTGGTTTTCCTGCGCTTCAAATGCTGTTTCTGAGCTGAAATGCACAGTTTGGTCAAATATGCTGTTCATGAAATTCGCTACATGCAGAACACCTAAAACATCATCTGCCTTCATATTTATCACATTTCAAGTCATTCTGAAAAAGAACTTTGTGTGTTAACATGAACTTCACGTCAATGTTGCCTTCCTGGTTTTCCTGCGCTTCAAATGCTGTTTCTGAGCTGAAATGCACAGTTTGGTCAAATATGTTGTTCATGCAATTCGCTAAATGCAGAACACCTAAAACATCATTTTCCTTCATATCTATCACATTTCAAGTCATTCTGAAGAAGAAATTTGTGTGTCAACACGAAATTCAGGTCAATGTTACCTTCCTGATTTTCCTACGCTTCGAATGCTGTTTCTGAGCTGAAATGCACAGTTTGGTCAAATATGCTGTTCATGCAATTCCTTACATAAACAAGTCCTTGAACATCATTTTCCTTCATATTTATCACATTTCAAGTCATTCTGAGTTACAAATTTGTCTGTCAACATGAACTTCACGTGAATGCTTGTTCATGCCATTCCTTCAAACCAAGTCAACTCAAACATCATTTGCCGTCCTACTGATCACATTTCAAATCATTCTGAAGAACACATTTCAACATGGTCAATGTTGCCTCCCTGATTTTCCTGCGCTTCAAATGCTGTTTCTGAGCTGAAATGCACAGTTTGGTCAAATATGCTGTTCATGCAATTCCTTACATAAACAACACCTTAAACATCATCTGCCTTCATATTTATCAGATTTCAAGTCATTGTGAAGAAGAACTTTGTGAGTCAACATGAAATTCACGTCAATTTTGCCTTCCTGATTTTCCTGCTCTTCAAATGCTGTTTCTGAGCTGAAATGCACAGTTTGGTCAAATATGTTGTCCCTGCAATTCGCTAAATGCAGAACACCTAAAACATCATCTGCCTTCATATTTATCAGATTTCAAGTCATTGTGATGAAGAAATTTGTGAGTCAACATGAACTTCACGTGAATGCTTGTTCATGCGATTCCTTCAAACCAAGTCAACTCAAACATCATTTGCCTTCCGACTGATCACATTTGAAATCATTCTGAAGAAGAAATGTGTGTCAACATGAAATTCGCGTTAATGTAGCCTTCATGACTTGTCTGTTCTTCAAATGCTGTTTCTGAGCTCAAATTGACATTTTGCTCAAATATGTTGTCCCGACAATTCGTTGCATCCAGAACACCTAAAACATCATTTTCCTTCATATTTATCACAGTTCAAGTCATTCTGAGGAAGAAATTTGTTTGTCAACATGAACTTCACGTTAAATCAAACTTCATGACTCTTCTGCGCTTCAAATGGTGGTGCTGTGCTGAAATGCACAGTTTGGTGAAATATGCTGTTCATGCAATTCGCTACATGCAGAACACCTAAAACATCATTTCCTTCATGTTTATCACATTTCAAGTCATTCTGAAGAAGAACTTTGTGTGTCAACATGAAATTCACGTCAATGTTGCCTTCCTGATTTTCCTGCTCTTCAAATGCTGTTTCTGAGCTCAAATTGACATTTTGCTCCAATAATGTTGTCCCTGCAAATCGTTACATCCAGAACACCTAAAACATCATCTGCCTTCACACTGATCACATTTCAAGTCATTCTGAAGAACTTTGTGTGTCAACATGAACTTCACATCAGTGTTGCCTTCCTGATTTTCCAGCTCTTGAAATGCTGTTTCTGACCTGAAATGCACAGTTTGGTCAAATATGCTGTTCATGCAATTCGCTAGATGCAGAACACCTAAAACATCATCTGCCTTCATACTGATCACATTTCAAGTCATTGTGAAGAAGAACTTTGTGAGTCAACATGAAATTCACGTCAATGTTGCCTTCCTGATTTTCCTGCTCTTCAAATCCTGTTTCTGAGCTGAAATGCATAGTTTGGTCAAATATGCTGTTCATGCAATTCCTTACTTACACTTTGAACATAATTTTTCTTCATATTTATCACATTTCAAGTCATTCTGAGTTACAAATTTGTTTGTCAACATGAACTTCACGTTAAATCAAACTTCATGACTCTTCTGCACTTCAAATGGTTGTGCTGTGCTGAAATGCACAGTTTGGTGTAATATGCTGTTCATGCAATTCCTTACATAAACAACACCTTAAACATCATTTGCCTTCCTACTGATCACATTTGAAATCATTCTGAAGAAGAAATTTGTGTGTCAACATGAAATTCGCGTTAATGTAGCCTTCATGACTTGTCTCCGCTTCAAATGCTGTTTCTGAGCTCAAATTGACATTTTGCTCCAATAATGTTGTCCCCGCAATTCGTTGCATCCAGAACACTTAAAACATCATTTTCCTTCATATTTATCACATTTCAAGTCATTCCGAAGAAGAACTTTGTGTGTCAACATGAAAGTCACGTCAATGTTACCTTCCTGATTTTCCTGCACTTCAAATGCTGTTTCTGAGCTGAAATGCACAGTTTGGTCAAATATGCTGTTCATGCAATTCGCTACATGCAGCACACGTAAAACATCATCTGTCTTCACACTGATCACATTTCAAGTCATTCTGAAGAAGAACTTTGTGTGTCAACATGAACTTCACATCAATGTTGCCTTCCTGATTTTCCTGCACTTCAAATGCTGTTTCTGAGCTGAAATGCACAGTTTGGTCAAATATGCGGTTCATGCAATTCCTTACATAAACAACACCTTAAACATCATCGGCCTTCATACTGATCACATTTCAAGTCATTCTGAAGAAGAACTTTGTGTGTCAACATGAACTTCACATCAGTGTTGCCTTCCTGATTTTTCTGCGCTTCAAATGCTGTTTCTCAGCTGAAATGCACAGTTTGGTCAAATATGCTGTTCATGCAATTCGCTACATGCAGAACACCTAAAACATCATTTTCCTTCATGTTTATCACATTTCAAGTCATTCTGAAGAAGAACTTTGTGTGTCAACATGAAATTCACGTCAATGTTTGCCTTCCTGATTTTCCTGCGCTTGAAATGCTGTTTCTGAGCTGAAATGCACAGTTTGGTCAAATATGCTGTTCATGCAATTCCTCACATAAACAACACCTTAAACATCATCTGCCTTCATATTCATCACAGTTCAAGTCATTCTGAGGAAGAAATTTTTTTGTCAACATGAACTTCACGTTAAATCAAACTTCATGACTTGTCTGCGCTTCAAATGCTGTTTCTGAGCTCAAATTGACGTTTTGCTCCAATATTGTTTTCCCTGCAATTCGTTACTTCCAGAACACTTAAAACATCATTTTTCTTCATATTTATCACATTTCAAGTCATTCTGAAGAACAACTTTGTGTCTCAACATGAACTTCACGTCAATGTTGCCTTCCTGATTTTCCTACGCTTCAAATGCTGTTTCTGAGCTGAAATGCACAGTTTGGTCAAATATGCTGTTCATGCAATTCGCTACATGCAGAACACCTAAAACATCATTTTCCTTCATATTCATCACATTTCAAGTCATTCTGAAGAAGAACTTTGTGTGTCAACATGAAATTCACGTTAATGTTGCCTTCCTGATTTTCCTGCGCTTCAAATGCTGTTTCTGAGCTGAAATGCACAGTTTGGTCAAATATGCTGTTCATGCAATTCGCTACATGCTGAACACCTAAAACATCATTTTCCTTCATATTCATCACATTTCAAGTCATTCTGAAGAAGAACTTTGTGTGTCAACATGAAATTCACGTTAATGTTGCCTTTTTGATTTTCCTGCGCTTCAAATGCTGTTTCTGAGCTGAAATGCACAGTTTGGTCAAATATGCTGTTCATGCAATTCCTTACATAAACAACACCTTAAACATCATTTTCTTTCATATTCATCACATTTCAAGTCATTCTGAGAAACAAATTTGTCTGTCAACATGAACTTCACGTGAATGTGTGTTCATGCCATTCCTTCAAACCAAGTCAACTCAAACATCATTTGCCTTCCTACCGATTACATTTCAAGTCATTCTGAAGAAGAAATTTGTGTGTCAACATGAAATTCGCGTTAATGTAGCCTTCATGACTTGTCTGCGCTTCAAATGCTGTTTCTGACCTCAAATTGACATTTTGCTCAAATATGTTGTCCCTTGTCAAGTGGGGCCTAGTTATTTGAGATCCCAGGAGCAACCACCACCTAAATACAAGCTTTAAGCAGACCAATGAAAAGTTAAAATGAGAAACTATATAAGTTAACCACATGATTATGCTTATGCTTGATGCAAGAATGATTTTAATAGGCTGATATATATTCTGGAAATGATGATTGCTATAGAAGAGAATGATTTAAAATAAGTTATTTGATCATGCTAAGAAAAATGATTTAAAGAAGTGATTCAGTGTAACTAAGTGAGTTTTGAATGGAAGTAATCTGTGCTGTTCTGAGCTGTATGCAGACAGGATGGGAAAAGCAGAAGTCTCCTCAGAAATGAGGAACTTGGAGTTTCCACAGGATGACAGGATGGGCTCAGGCCTACATTGTCATGACAACTGAAGTGTGTGTAACAAGTGGATGTGTTAACAGAAAAGATGGAAAGAATGATGTATGCGTGATAGGAAGAAGGTTGTGTCTTAAACCTATGAATTAATTACCTGGGCGTACCTACTAGTTAGAATTGTGTGTGAAAATGTGTATGTGCTAAGCTGAAGTCGAGCTAGGGTATAAAACCCAGAGACACAGACACTGAATTCGGAGTTCTCCCCCGGAGGGGAGAGATGCTGCTCGCCGGAGCTGCCGGAGAGCATCGCCAAAGTTCTGAAGAGTCGACACCGGACCCTTTTGCCCAAGAGACGTGAAGACAACGCAGGACTTAGGCTCCAGAGTTCGCTGAGAACATCGTTGGAGGCAAAGTCTTTTTCTGACTTTGTTCAACAAGCGAGGACCACACTCTGCCAGACGAGAGTCCTGAGAGGTCTGCAGTTATCCAAAGAGATGAAGAGAGGCAAGCACCCATGGCATCCAGAGAGGCACAGGAGGCAGCAGCAGAGGGCTGCTCCACTCCAGGGGCTGGAGGACCCAGTGACCCACCACAGCCTGATGAGACGGGGGTTTCCACCACCACCATCCGACTGAGAAGACAGCTGAGACGCCCGCACTTGTGTTCCAGCTGCTACTAAAGATAACTGCCAGACCAACGATTGGCTATCGGGACCTCTCCACTCCCCCTGCCTATGAAGAACACCCTCTGCCCACAAAGAAGACTTCGTACCGAGTCTGCTGGTCCACGGAGGAGTTCAACTAGACGCAGGTCAAGACCGGGCGTGGCAGCTAAGGCCTGGCTGTCCGCTCTCTCTCCTAAATTTACTAATTAGAGAAGATTCTCAGGTACGCTCAGCTTAGTTTAGTTTAGTTTGAAATAATCAGAAATAATTAAATTGTTTAATCATGAATTGATGCTGTGCCCCTGCTAATAATTGCTTAATAAAACGCTATATTGCATTTAAAGAGAAGTCTAATGAAATGATTATGATTCACTTATTCTGCATAGTGGTAAAAAGTTAAGTTGATTGTGTGCATTAAATCTAATGGTTCTTAAAGGTTACTTAAATCCAACTAGTTATTTAAACATTACCCCTGAGGTTAGTTTTCCAAACCTCTAAAACGAACCTAGGAATATCAACAAGTGCCACAGTTTTAAGAGGAAAGCTGTCGTTAACAAACGTGTTCAATAAATCAATTCTACTACTTAGGTGGGCTGCTTAGTAAGAGAGTATTTATTGGAGTAAGAGGGGTAAGACGTTTGGAAGAAGACAGTTAGGACCTAGGCGAGTATTCCTCGACACCAGCTTAATTATTCTGCTGAAACCTGTTAGGTGGAATACTAATAGGCAGATAGAATCTAACCCTTTAAACGGAGAGCTGGTCCTGATTTAACCTGAGGCAAGGGTTAAAGAAGGCTATACTGAACGACACCCTGCAATTCGTTACATCCAGAAGACCGAAAACATCATTTTCCTTCATATTTATCACAGTTCAAGTCATTCTGAGTAAGAAATTTTTTTGTCAACATGAATTTCACGTTAAATCAAACTTCATGACTCTTCTGCGCTTCAAATGGTGGTGCTGTGCTGAAATGCACAGTTTGGTCTAATATGCTGCTCATGCAATTCGCTACATGCAGAACACTTAAAACATCATTTTCCTTCATATCTATCACATTTCAAGGCATTCTGAAGAAGAACTTTGTGTGTCAACATGAAATTCAGGTCAATGTTACCTTTTTGATTATCCTGCGCTTCAAATGCAGTTTGAACTTAAATCAAAACTTCATGACTCGTCTGCGCTTCAAATGGTGGTGCTGTGCTGAAATGCACAGTTTGGTCTAATATGCTGCTCATGCAATTCCTTACATAAACAACACCTTAAACATCATCTGCCTTCATATTTATCACATTTCAAGTCATACTGAAGAGGAACTTAGAGAGTCAACATGAAATTCACGTCAATGTTGCTTTCCTGATAATTCTGCGCTTCAAATGCTGTTTCTGAGCTGAAATGCACAGTTTGGTCACATATGTTGTTCATGCAATTCGCTACATGCAGAACACCTAAAACATCATTTTCCTTCATATCTATCACATTTCAAGTTATTCTGAGTAACAAATTTGTTTGTCAACATGAACTTCACGTTAAATCAAACTTCATGACTCCTCTGCACTTCAGATGGTTGTGCTGTGCTGAAATGCACAGTTTGGTCTAATATGCTGTTCATGCAATTCCTTACATAAACAACACCTTAAACATCATCTGCCTTCATATTTATCACATTTCAAGTCATACTGATGAAGAAATTTGTGAGTCAACATGAAATTCGAGTTAATGTCGCCTTCATGACTTGTCTGCTCTTCAAATGCTGTTTCTGAGCTCAAATTGACATTTTGCTCCAATAATGTTGTCCCTGCAAATCGTTACATCCAGAACACCTAAAACATCATCTGCCTTCACACTGATCACATTTCAAGTCATTCTGAAGAAGAACTTTGTGTGTCAACATGAACTTCACATCAATGTTGCCTTCCTGATTTTCCAGCTCTTCAAATGCTGTTTCTGACCTGAAATGCACAGTTTGGTCAAATATGCTGTTCATGCAATTCGCTAGATGCAGAACACCTAAAACATCATCTGCCTTCATACTGATCACATTTCAAGTCATTGTGAAGAAGAACTTTGTGAGTCAACATGAAATTCACGTCAATGTTGCCTTCCTGATTTTCCTGCTCTTCAAATCCTGTTTCTGAGCTGAAATGCACAGTTTGGTCAAATATGCTGTTCATGCAATTCCTTACTTACACCTTGAAGATAATTTTCCTTCATATTTATCACATTTCAAGTCATTCTGAGTTACAAATTTGTTTGTCAACATGAACTTCACGTTAAATCAAACTTCATGACTCTTCTGCACTTCAAATGGTTGTGCTGTGCTGAAATGCACAGTTTGGTCTAATATGCTGCTCATGCAATTCCTTACATAAACAACACCTTAAACATCATCTGCCTTCATATTTATCACATTTCAAGTCATACTGATGAAGAAATTTGTGAGTCAACATGGACTTCACGTGAATGCTTGTTCATGCGATTCCTTCAAACCAAGTCAACTCAAACATCATTTGCCTTCTTACTGATCACATTTGAAATCATTCTGAAGAAGAAATTTGTGTGTCAACATGAAATTCGCGTTAATGTAGCCTTCATGACTTGTCTGCGCTTCAAATGCTGTTTCTGAGCTCAAATTGACATTTTGCTCCAATAATGTTGTCCCCGCAATTCGTTACATCCAGAACACTTAAAACATCATTTTCCTTCATATTTATCACATTTCAAGTCATTCCGAAGAAGAACTTTGTGTGTCAACATGAAAGTCACGTCAATGTTACCTTCCTGATTTTCCTGCAGTTCAAATGCTGTTTCTGAGCTGAAATGCACAGTTTGGTCAAATATGCTGTTCAAGCAATTCCTTACATAAACAACACCTTAAACATCATCTGCCTTCATACGGATCACATTTCAAGTCATTCTGAAGAACTTTCTGAGTCAACATGAAATTCACGTCAATGTTGAATTCCTGATTTTCCTGCGCTTCAAATGCTGTTTCTGAGCTGAAATGCACAGTTTGGTCAAATACACTGTTCATGCAATTCGCTACATGCAGAACACCTAAAACATCATTTTCCTTCATATTCATCACAGTTCAAGTCATTCTGAGGAAGAAATTTGTTTGTCAACATGAACTTCACGTTAAATCAAACTTCATGACTCTTCTGCGCTTCAAATGGTGGTGCTGTGCTGAAATGCACAGTTTGGTGAAATATGCTGTTCATGCAATTCCTTACATAAACAACACCTTAAACATCATCTGCCTTCATATTTATCACATTTCAAGTCATTCTGAAAAAGAACTTTGTGTGTCAACATGAACTTCACGTCAATGTTGCCTTCCTGATTTTCCTGCACTTCAAATGCTGTTTCTGAGCTGAAATGCAAAGTTAGGTCAAATATGCTGTTCACGCAATTCCTTACATAAACAACACCTTAAACATCATCTGCCTTCATATTGTCGTTCAGTATAGCCTTCTTTAACCCTTGCCTCAGGTTAAATCAGGACCAGCTCTCCGTTTAAAGGGTTAGATTCTATCTGCCTATTAGTATTCCACCTAACAGGTTTCAGCAGAATAATTAAGCTGGTGTCGAGGAATACTCGCCTAGGTCCTAACTGTCTTCTTCCAAACGTCTTACCCCTCTTACTCCAATAAATACTCTCTTACTAAGCAGCCCTCCTAAGTAGTAGAATTGATTTATTGAACACGTTTGTTAACGACAGCTTTCCTCTTAAAACTGTGGCACTTGTTGATATTCCTAGGTTCGTTTTAGAGGTTTGGAAAACTAACCTCAGGGGTAATGTTTAAATAACTAGTTGGATTAAAGTAACCTTTAAGAACCATTAGATTTAATGCACACAATCAACTTAACTTTTTACCACTATGCAGAATAGGTGAATCATAATCATTTCATTAGACTTCTCTTTAAATGCAATATAGCGTTTTATTAAGCAATTATTAGCAGGGGCACAGCATCAATTCATGATTAAACAATTTAATTATTTCTGATTATTTCAAACTAAACTAAACTAAGCTGAGCGTACCTAAGAATCTTCTCTAATTAGTAAATTTAGGAGAGAGAGCGGACAGCCAGGCCTTAGCTGCCACGCCCGGTCTTGACCTGCGTCTAGTTGAACTCCTCCGTGGACCAGCAGACTCGGTACGAAGTCTTCTTTGTGGGCAGAGGGTGTTCTTCATAGGCAGGGGGAGTGGAGAGGTCCCGATAGCCAATCGTTGGTCTGGCAGTTATCTTTAGTAGCAGCTGGAACACAAGTGCGGGCGTCTCAGCTGTCTTCTCAGTCGGATGGTGGTGGTGGAAAGCCCCCGTCTCATCAGGCTGTGGTGGGTCACTGGGTCCTCCAGCCCCTGGAGTGGAGCAGCCCTCTGCTGCTGCCTCCTGTGCCTCTCTGGATGCCATGGGTGCTGTCTTCTCTTCATCTCTTTGGAAAACTGCAGACCTCTCAGGACTCTCCTTTCAGCAGAGTGTGGTCCTCGCTTGTTGAACAAAGTCAGAAAAAGACTTTGCCTCCAACGATGTTCTCAGCGAACTCTGGAGCCTAAGTCCTGCGTTGTCTTCACGTCTCTTGAGCAAAAGGGTTCACGCAATTCCTTACATAAACAACACCTTAAACATCATCTGCCTTCATATTTATCACATTTCAAGTCATTCTGAAGAAGAACTTTGTGTCTCAACATGAACTTCACGTCAATGTTGCCTTCCTGATTTTCCTGCGCTTCAAATGCTGTTTCTGAGCTGAAATGCACAGTTTGGTCAAATATGCTGTTTATGCAATTCGCTACATGCAGAACACCTAAAACATCATTTTCCTTCATATTCATTACATTTCAAGTCATTCTGAAGAAGAACTTTGTGTGTCAACATGAAATTCACGTTAATGTTGCCTTTTTGATTTTCCTGCGCTTCAAATGCTGTTTCTGAGCTGAAATGCACAGTTTGGTCAAATATGCTGTTCATGCAATTGCTCACATAAACAACACCTTAAACATCATCTGCCTTCATATTCATCACAGTTCAAGTCATTCTGAGGAAGAAATTTGTTTGTCAACATGAACTTCACGTTAAATCAAACTTCATGACTTGTCTGCGCTTCAAATGCTGTTTCTGAGCTCAAATTGACGTTTTGCTCCAATATTGTTTTCCCTGCAATTCGTTACTTCCAGAACACTTAAAACATCATTTTTCTTCATATTTATCACATTTCAAGTCATTCTGAAGAACAACTTTGTGTGTCAACATGAACTTCACGTCAAAGTTGCCTTCCTGGTTTTCCTGCGTTTCAAATGGTGGTGCTGTGCTGAAATGCACAGTTTGGTCTAATATGCTGTTCATGCAATTCGCTACATGCAGAACACCTAAAACATCATTTTCCTTCATATTCATCACAGTTCAAGTCATTCTGAGGAAGAAATTTGTTTGTCAACATGAACTTCACGTTAAATCAAACTTCATGACTCTTCTGCGCTTCAAATGGTGGTGCTGTGCTGAAATGCACAGTTTGGTCAAATATGCTGTTCATGCAATTCCTTACATAAACAACACCTTAAACATCATCTGCCTTCATATTTATCACATTTCAAGTCATTCTGAAGAAGAACTTTGTGTCTCAACATGAACTTCACGTCAATGTTGCCTTCCTGATTTTCCTGCGCTTCAAATGCTGTTTCTGAGCTGAAATGCACAGTTTGGTCAAATATGCTGTTCATGCAATTCCTTACATAAACAAGACCTTAAACATCATTTTCTTTCATATTCATCACATTTCAAGTCATTCTGAGAAACAAATTTGTCTGTCAACATGAACTTCACGTGAATGTGTATTCATGCCATTCCTTCAAACCAAGTCAACTCAAACATCATTTGTCTTCCTACCGATCACATTTCAAGTCATTCTGAAGAAGAAATTTGTGTGTCAACATGAAATTCGCGTTAATGTAGCCTTCATGACTTGTCTGCGCTTCAAATGCTGTTTCTGAGCTCAAATTGACATTTTGCTCAAATATGTTGTCCCTGCAATTCGTTACATCCAGAAGACCGAAAACATCATTTTCCTTCATATTTATCACAGTTCAAGTCATTCTGAGGAAGAAATTTGTTTGTCAACATGAATTTCACGTTAAATCAAACTTCATGACTCTTCTGCGCTTCAAATGGTGGTGCTGTGCTGAAATGCACAGTTTGGTCTAATATGCTGCTCATGCAATTCGCTACATGCAGAACACTTAAAACATCATTTTCCTTCATATCTATCACATTTCAAGGCATTCTGAAGAAGAACTTTGTGTGTCAACATGAAAGTCAGGTCAATGTTACCTTTTTGATTATTATGCGCTTCAAATACAGTTTGAACTTAAATCAAAACTTCATGACTCGTCTGCGCTTCAAATGGTGGTGCTGTGCTGAAATGCACAGTTTGGTCTAATATGCTGCTCATGCAATTCCTTACATAAACAACACCTTAAACATCATCTGCCTTCATATTTATCACATTTCAAGTCATACTGAAGAGGAACTTAGAGAGTCAACATGAAATTCACGTCAATGTTGCCTTCCTGATAATTCTGCGCTTCAAATGCTGTTTCTGAGCTGAAATGCACAGTTTGGTCACATATGTTGTTCATGCAATTCGCTACATGCAGAACACCTAAAACATCATTTTCCTTCATATCTATCACATTTCAAGTTATTCTGAGTAACAAATTTGTTTGTCAACATGAACTTCACGTTAAATCAAACTTCATGACTCCTCTGCACTTCAGATGGTTGTGCTGTGCTGAAATGCACAGTTTGGTCTAATATGCTGTTCATGCAATTCCTTACATAAACAACACCTTAAACATCATCTGCCTTCATATTTATCACATTTCAAGTCATACTCATGAAGAAATTTGTGAGTCAACATGGACTTCACGTGAATGCTTGTTCATGCGATTCCTTCAAACCAAGTCAACTCAAACATCATTTGCCTTCCTACTGATCACATTTGAAATCATTCTGAAGAAGAAATTTGTGTGTCAACATGAAATTCACGTTAAATCAAACTTCATGACTCTTCTGCACTTCAAATGCTGTTTCTGAGCTGAAATGCACAGTTTGGTCTAATATGCTGTTCATGCAATTCCTTACATAAACAACACCTTAAACATCATCTGCCTTCATACTGATCACATTTCGAGTCATACTGATGAAGAAATTTGTGAGTCAACATGAAATTCGAGTTAATGTAGCCTTCATGACTTGTCTGCTCTTCAAATGCTGTTTCTGAGCTCAAATTGACATTTTGCTCCAATAATGTTGTCCCTGCAAATCGTTACATCCAGAACACCTAAAACATCATCTGCCTTCACACTGATCACATTTCAAGTCATTCTGAAGAAGAACTTTGTGTGTCAACATGAACTTCACATCAATGTTGCCTTCCTGATTTTCCAGCTCTTCAAATGCTGTTTCTGACCTGAAATGCACAGTTTGGTCAAATATGCTGTTCATGCAATTCGCTAGATGCAGAACACCTAAAACATCATCTGCCTTCATACTGATCACATTTCAAGTCATTGTGAAGAAGAACTTTGTGAGTCAACATGAAATTCACGTCAATGTTGCCTTCCTGATTTTCCTGCTCTTCAAATCCTGTTTCTGAGCTGAAATGCATAGTTTGGTCAAATATGCTGTTCATGCAATTCCGTACTTACACCTTGAATATAATTTTCCTTCATATTTATCACATTTCAAGTCATTCTGAGTTACAAATTTGTTTGTCAACATGAACTTCACGTTAAATCAAACTTCATGACTCTTCTGCACTTCAAATGGTTGTGCTGTGCTGAAATGCACAGTTTGGTCTAATATGCTGCTCATGCAATTCCTTACATAAACAACACCTTAAACATCATCTGCCTTCATATTTATCACATTTCAAGTCATACTGATGAAGAAATTTGTGAGTCAACATGGACTTCACGTGAATGCTTGTTCATGCGATTCCTTCAAACCAAGTCAACTCAAACATCATTTGCCTTCCTACTGATCACATTTGAAATCATTCTGAAGAGGAAATTTGTGTGTCAACATGAAATTCGCGTTAATGTAGCCTTCATGACTTGTCTGCGCTTCAAATGCTGTTTCTGAGCTCAAATTGACATTTTGCTCCAATAACGTTGTCCCCGCAATTCGTTACATCCAGAACACTTAAAACATCATTTTCCTTCATATTTATCACATTTCAAGTCATACTCATGAAGAAATTTGTGAGTCAACATGGACTTCACGTGAATGCTTGTTCATGCGATTCCTTCAAACCAAGTCAACTCAAACATCATTTGCCTTCCTACTGATCACATTTGAAATCATTCTGAAGAAGAAATTTGTGTGTCAACATGAAATTCACGTTAAATCAAAACTTCATGACTCTTCTGCACTTCAAATGCTGTTTCTGAGCTGAAATGCACAGTTTGGTCTAATATGCTGTTCATGCAATTCCTTACATAAACAACACCTTAAACATCATCTGCCTTCATACTGATCACATTTCAAGTCATACTGATGAAGAAATTTGTGAGTCAACATGAAATTCGAGTTAATGTAGCCTTCATGACTTGTCTGCTCTTCAAATGCTGTTTCTGAGCTCAAATTGACATTTTGCTCCAATAATGTTGTCCCTGCAAATCGTTACATCCAGAACACCTAAAACATCATCTGCCTTCACACTGATCACATTTCAAGTCATTCTGAAGAAGAACTTTGTGTGTCAACATGAACTTCACATCAATGTTGCCTTCCTGATTTTCCAGCTCTTCAAATGCTGTTTCTGACCTGAAATGCACAGTTTGGTCAAATATGCTGTTCATGCAATTCGCTAGATGCAGAACACCTAAAACATCATCTGCCTTCATACTGATCACATTTCAAGTCATTGTGAAGAAGAACTTTGTGAGTCAACATGAAATTCACGTCAATGTTGCCTTCCTGATTTTCCTGCTCTTCAAATCCTGTTTCTGAGCTGAAATGCATAGTTTGGTCAAATATGCTGTTCATGCAATTCCTTACTTACACCTTGAATATAATTTTCCTTCATATCTATCACATTTCAAGTCATTCTGAGTTACAAATTTGTTTGTCAACATGAACTTCACGTTAAATCAAACTTCATGACTCTTCTGCACTTCAAATGGTTGTGCTGTGCTGAAATGCACAGTTTGGTCTAATATGCTGTTCATGCAATTCCTTACATAAACAACACCTTAAACATCATCTGCCTTCATATTTATCACATTTCAAGTCATACTGATGAAGAAATTTGTGAGTCAACATGGACTTCACGTGAATGCTTGTTCATGCGATTCCTTCAAACCAAGTCAACTCAAACATCATTTGCCTTCCTACTGATCACATTTGAAATCATTCTGAAGAAGAAATTTGTGTGTCAACATGAAATTCGCGTTAATGTAGCCTTCATGACTTGTCTGCGCTTCAAATGCTGTTTCTGAGCTCAAATTGACATTTTGCTCCAATAATGTTGTCCCCGCAATTCGTTACATCCAGAACACTTAAAACATCATTTTCCTTCATATTTATCACATTTCAAGTCATTCCGAAGAAGAACTTTGTGTGTCAACATGAAAGTCACGTCAATGTTACCTTCCTGATTTTCCTGCACTTCAAATGCTGTTTCTGAGCTGAAATGCACAGTTTGGTCAAATATGCTGTTCATGCAATTCGCTACATGCAGAACACGTAAAACATCATCTGTCTTCACACTGATCACATTTCAAGTCATTCTGAAGAAGAAGTTTGTGTGTCAACATGAACTTCACATCAATGTTGCCTTCATGATTTTCCAGCGCTTCAAATGATGTTTCTGAGCTGAAATGCACAGTTTGGTCAAATATGCTGTTCATGCAATTCCTCACATAAACAACACCTTAAACATCATCGGCCTTCATACTGATCACATTTCAAGTCATTCTGAAGAAGAACTTTGTGTGTCAACATGAACTTCACATCAATGTTGCCTTCCTGATTTTCCTGCGCTTCAAATGCTGTTTCTCAGCTGAAATGCACAGTTTGGTCAAATATGCTGTTCATGCAATTCGCTACATGCAGAACACCTAAAACATCATTTTCCTTCATGTTTATCACATTTCAAGTCATTCTGAAGAAGAACTTTGTGTGTCAACATGAAATTCACGTCAATGTTTGCCTTCCTGATTTTCCTGCGCTTCAAATGCTGTTTCTGAGCTGAAATGCACAGTTTGGTCAAATATGCAGTTCATGCAATTCCTCACATAAACATCATCTGCCTTCATATTCATCACAGTTCAAGTCATTCTGAGGAAGAAATTTGTGTGTCAACATGAACTTCACGTCAAAGTTGCCTTCCTGGTTTTCCTGCGTTTCAAATGGTGGTGCTGTGCTGAAATGCACAGTTTGGTCTAATATGCTGTTCATGCAATTCCTTACATAAACAACACCTTAAACATCATCTGCCTTCATACTGATCACATTTCAAGTCATTCTGAAGAAGAACTTTGTGTGTCAACATGAAATTCAGGTCAATGTTACCTTCCTGATTTTCCTGCGCTTCAAATGCTGTTTCTGAGCTGAAATGCATAGTTTGGTCAAATACGCTGTTCATGCAATTCGCTACATGCAGAACACCTAAAACATCATTTTCCTTCATATTCATCACAGTTCAAGTCATTCTGAGGAAGAAATTTGTTTGTCAACATGAACTTCACGTTAAATCAAACTTCATGACTCTTCTGCGCTTCAAATGGTGGTGCTGTGCTGAAATGCACAGTTTGGTCAAATATGCTGTTCATGCAATTCCTTACATAAACAACACCTTAAACATCATCTGCCTTCATATTTATCACATTTCAAGTCATTCTGAAGAAGAACTTTGTGTCTCAACATGAACTTCACGTCAATGTTGCCTTCCTGATTTTCCTGCGCTTCAAATGCTGTTTCTGAGCTGAAATGCACAGTTTGGTCAAATATGCTGTTCATGCAATTCCTTACATAAACAAGACCTTAAACATCATTTTCTTTCATATTCATCACATTTCAAGTCATTCTGAGAAACAAATTTGTCTGTCAACATGAACTTCACGTGAATGTGTATTCATGCCATTCCTTCAAACCAAGTCAACTCAAACATCATTTGTCTTCCTACCGATCACATTTCAAGTCATTCTGAAGAAGAAATTTGTGTGTCAACATGAAATTCGCGTTAATGTAGCCTTCATGACTTGTCTGCGCTTCAAATGCTGTTTCTGAGCTCAAATTGACATTTTGCTCAAATATGTTGTCCCTGCAATTCGTTACATCCAGAAGACCGAAAACATCATTTTCCTTCATATTTATCACAGTTCAAGTCATTCTGAGGAAGAAATTTGTTTGTCAACATGAATTTCACGTTAAATCAAACTTCATGACTCTTCTGCGCTTCAAATGGTGGTGCTGTGCTGAAATGCACAGTTTGGTCTAATATGCTGCTCATGCAATTCGCTACATGCAGAACACTTAAAACATCATTTTCCTTCATATCTATCACATTTCAAGGCATTCTGAAGAAGAACTTTGTGTGTCAACATGAAAGTCAGGTCAATGTTACCTTTTTGATTATTATGCGCTTCAAATACAGTTTGAACTTAAATCAAAACTTCATGACTCGTCTGCGCTTCAAATGGTGGTGCTGTGCTGAAATGCACAGTTTGGTCTAATATGCTGCTCATGCAATTCCTTACATAAACAACACCTTAAACATCATCTGCCTTCATATTTATCACATTTCAAGTCATACTGAAGAGGAACTTAGAGAGTCAACATGAAATTCACGTCAATGTTGCCTTCCTGATAATTCTGCGCTTCAAATGCTGTTTCTGAGCTGAAATGCACAGTTTGGTCACATATGTTGTTCATGCAATTCGCTACATGCAGAACACCTAAAACATCATTTTCCTTCATATCTATCACATTTCAAGTTATTCTGAGTAACAAATTTGTTTGTCAACATGAACTTCACGTTAAATCAAACTTCATGACTCCTCTGCACTTCAGATGGTTGTGCTGTGCTGAAATGCACAGTTTGGTCTAATATGCTGTTCATGCAATTCCTTACATAAACAACACCTTAAACATCATCTGCCTTCATATTTATCACATTTCAAGTCATACTCATGAAGAAATTTGTGAGTCAACATGGACTTCACGTGAATGCTTGTTCATGCGATTCCTTCAAACCAAGTCAACTCAAACATCATTTGCCTTCCTACTGATCACATTTGAAATCATTCTGAAGAAGAAATTTGTGTGTCAACATGAAATTCACGTTAAATCAAACTTCATGACTCTTCTGCACTTCAAATGCTGTTTCTGAGCTGAAATGCACAGTTTGGTCTAATATGCTGTTCATGCAATTCCTTACATAAACAACACCTTAAACATCATCTGCCTTCATACTGATCACATTTCGAGTCATACTGATGAAGAAATTTGTGAGTCAACATGAAATTCGAGTTAATGTAGCCTTCATGACTTGTCTGCTCTTCAAATGCTGTTTCTGAGCTCAAATTGACATTTTGCTCCAATAATGTTGTCCCTGCAAATCGTTACATCCAGAACACCTAAAACATCATCTGCCTTCACACTGATCACATTTCAAGTCATTCTGAAGAAGAACTTTGTGTGTCAACATGAACTTCACATCAATGTTGCCTTCCTGATTTTCCAGCTCTTCAAATGCTGTTTCTGACCTGAAATGCACAGTTTGGTCAAATATGCTGTTCATGCAATTCGCTAGATGCAGAACACCTAAAACATCATCTGCCTTCATACTGATCACATTTCAAGTCATTGTGAAGAAGAACTTTGTGAGTCAACATGAAATTCACGTCAATGTTGCCTTCCTGATTTTCCTGCTCTTCAAATCCTGTTTCTGAGCTGAAATGCATAGTTTGGTCAAATATGCTGTTCATGCAATTCCGTACTTACACCTTGAATATAATTTTCCTTCATATTTATCACATTTCAAGTCATTCTGAGTTACAAATTTGTTTGTCAACATGAACTTCACGTTAAATCAAACTTCATGACTCTTCTGCACTTCAAATGGTTGTGCTGTGCTGAAATGCACAGTTTGGTCTAATATGCTGCTCATGCAATTCCTTACATAAACAACACCTTAAACATCATCTGCCTTCATATTTATCACATTTCAAGTCATACTGATGAAGAAATTTGTGAGTCAACATGGACTTCACGTGAATGCTTGTTCATGCGATTCCTTCAAACCAAGTCAACTCAAACATCATTTGCCTTCCTACTGATCACATTTGAAATCATTCTGAAGAGGAAATTTGTGTGTCAACATGAAATTCGCGTTAATGTAGCCTTCATGACTTGTCTGCGCTTCAAATGCTGTTTCTGAGCTCAAATTGACATTTTGCTCCAATAACGTTGTCCCCGCAATTCGTTACATCCAGAACACTTAAAACATCATTTTCCTTCATATTTATCACATTTCAAGTCATACTCATGAAGAAATTTGTGAGTCAACATGGACTTCACGTGAATGCTTGTTCATGCGATTCCTTCAAACCAAGTCAACTCAAACATCATTTGCCTTCCTACTGATCACATTTGAAATCATTCTGAAGAAGAAATTTGTGTGTCAACATGAAATTCACGTTAAATCAAAACTTCATGACTCTTCTGCACTTCAAATGCTGTTTCTGAGCTGAAATGCACAGTTTGGTCTAATATGCTGTTCATGCAATTCCTTACATAAACAACACCTTAAACATCATCTGCCTTCATACTGATCACATTTCAAGTCATACTGATGAAGAAATTTGTGAGTCCACATGAAATTCGAGTTAATGTAGCCTTCATGACTTGTCTGCTCTTCAAATGCTGTTTCTGAGCTCAAATTGACATTTTGCTCCAATAATGTTGTCCCTGCAAATCGTTACATCCAGAACACCTAAAACATCATCTGCCTTCACACTGATCACATTTCAAGTCATTCTGAAGAAGAACTTTGTGTGTCAACATGAACTTCACATCAATGTTGCCTTCCTGATTTTCCAGCTCTTCAAATGCTGTTTCTGACCTGAAATGCACAGTTTGGTCAAATATGCTGTTCATGCAATTCGCTAGATGCAGAACACCTAAAACATCATCTGCCTTCATACTGATCACATTTCAAGTCATTGTGAAGAAGAACTTTGTGAGTCAACATGAAATTCACGTCAATGTTGCCTTCCTGATTTTCCTGCTCTTCAAATCCTGTTTCTGAGCTGAAATGCATAGTTTGGTCAAATATGCTGTTCATGCAATTCCTTACTTACACCTTGAATATAATTTTCCTTCATATCTATCACATTTCAAGTCATTCTGAGTTACAAATTTGTTTGTCAACATGAACTTCACGTTAAATCAAACTTCATGACTCTTCTGCACTTCAAATGGTTGTGCTGTGCTGAAATGCACAGTTTGGTCTAATATGCTGTTCATGCAATTCCTTACATAAACAACACCTTAAACATCATCTGCCTTCATATTTATCACATTTCAAGTCATACTGATGAAGAAATTTGTGAGTCAACATGGACTTCACGTGAATGCTTGTTCATGCGATTCCTTCAAACCAAGTCAACTCAAACATCATTTGCCTTCCTACTGATCACATTTGAAATCATTCTGAAGAAGAAATTTGTGTGTCAACATGAAATTCGCGTTAATGTAGCCTTCATGACTTGTCTGCGCTTCAAATGCTGTTTCTGAGCTCAAATTGACATTTTGCTCCAATAATGTTGTCCCCGCAATTCGTTACATCCAGAACACTTAAAACATCATTTTCCTTCATATTTATCACATTTCAAGTCATTCCGAAGAAGAACTTTGTGTGTCAACATGAAAGTCACGTCAATGTTACCTTCCTGATTTTCCTGCACTTCAAATGCTGTTTCTGAGCTGAAATGCACAGTTTGGTCAAATATGCTGTTCATGCAATTCGCTACATGCAGAACACGTAAAACATCATCTGTCTTCACACTGATCACATTTCAAGTCATTCTGAAGAAGAAGTTTGTGTGTCAACATGAACTTCACATCAATGTTGCCTTCATGATTTTCCAGCGCTTCAAATGATGTTTCTGAGCTGAAATGCACAGTTTGGTCAAATATGCTGTTCATGCAATTCCTCACATAAACAACACCTTAAACATCATCGGCCTTCATACTGATCACATTTCAAGTCATTCTGAAGAAGAACTTTGTGTGTCAACATGAACTTCACATCAATGTTGCCTTCCTGATTTTCCTGCGCTTCAAATGCTGTTTCTCAGCTGAAATGCACAGTTTGGTCAAATATGCTGTTCATGCAATTCGCTACATGCAGAACACCTAAAACATCATTTTCCTTCATGTTTATCACATTTCAAGTCATTCTGAAGAAGAACTTTGTGTGTCAACATGAAATTCACGTCAATGTTTGCCTTCCTGATTTTCCTGCGCTTCAAATGCTGTTTCTGAGCTGAAATGCACAGTTTGGTCAAATATGCAGTTCATGCAATTCCTCACATAAACATCATCTGCCTTCATATTCATCACAGTTCAAGTCATTCTGAGGAAGAAATTTGTGTGTCAACATGAACTTCACGTCAAAGTTGCCTTCCTGGTTTTCCTGCGTTTCAAATGGTGGTGCTGTGCTGAAATGCACAGTTTGGTCTAATATGCTGTTCATGCAATTCCTTACATAAACAACACCTTAAACATCATCTGCCTTCATACTGATCACATTTCAAGTCATTCTGAAGAAGAACTTTGTGTGTCAACATGAAATTCAGGTCAATGTTACCTTCCTGATTTTCCTGCGCTTCAAATGCTGTTTCTGAGCTGAAATGCATAGTTTGGTCAAATACGCTGTTCATGCAATTCGCTACATGCAGAACACCTAAAACATCATTTTCCTTCATATTCATCACAGTTCAAGTCATTCTGAGGAAGAAATTTGTTTGTCAACATGAACTTCACGTTAAATCAAACTTCATGACTCTTCTGCGCTTCAAATGGTGGTGCTGTGCTGAAATGCACAGTTTGGTCAAATATGCTGTTCATGCAATTCCTTACATAAACAACACCTTAAACATCATCTGCCTTCATATTTATCACATTTCAAGTCATTCTGAAGAAGAACTTTGTGTCTCAACATGAACTTCACGTCAATGTTGCCTTCCTGATTTTCCTGCGCTTCAAATGCTGTTTCTGAGCTGAAATGCACAGTTTGGTCAAATATGCTGTTCATGCAATTCCTTACATAAACAAGACCTTAAACATCATTTTCTTTCATATTCATCACATTTCAAGTCATTCTGAGAAACAAATTTGTCTGTCAACATGAACTTCACGTGAATGTGTATTCATGCCATTCCTTCAAACCAAGTCAACTCAAACATCATTTGTCTTCCTACCGATCACATTTCAAGTCATTCTGAAGAAGAAATTTGTGTGTCAACATGAAATTCGCGTTAATGTAGCCTTCATGACTTGTCTGCGCTTCAAATGCTGTTTCTGAGCTCAAATTGACATTTTGCTCAAATATGTTGTCCCTGCAATTCGTTACATCCAGAAGACCGAAAACATCATTTTCCTTCATATTTATCACAGTTCAAGTCATTCTGAGGAAGAAATTTGTTTGTCAACATGAATTTCACGTTAAATCAAACTTCATGACTCTTCTGCGCTTCAAATGGTGGTGCTGTGCTGAAATGCACAGTTTGGTCTAATATGCTGCTCATGCAATTCGCTACATGCAGAACACTTAAAACATCATTTTCCTTCATATCTATCACATTTCAAGGCATTCTGAAGAAGAACTTTGTGTGTCAACATGAAAGTCAGGTCAATGTTACCTTTTTGATTATTATGCGCTTCAAATACAGTTTGAACTTAAATCAAAACTTCATGACTCGTCTGCGCTTCAAATGGTGGTGCTGTGCTGAAATGCACAGTTTGGTCTAATATGCTGCTCATGCAATTCCTTACATAAACAACACCTTAAACATCATCTGCCTTCATATTTATCACATTTCAAGTCATACTGAAGAGGAACTTAGAGAGTCAACATGAAATTCACGTCAATGTTGCCTTCCTGATAATTCTGCGCTTCAAATGCTGTTTCTGAGCTGAAATGCACAGTTTGGTCACATATGTTGTTCATGCAATTCGCTACATGCAGAACACCTAAAACATCATTTTCCTTCATATCTATCACATTTCAAGTTATTCTGAGTAACAAATTTGTTTGTCAACATGAACTTCACGTTAAATCAAACTTCATGACTCCTCTGCACTTCAGATGGTTGTGCTGTGCTGAAATGCACAGTTTGGTCTAATATGCTGTTCATGCAATTCCTTACATAAACAACACCTTAAACATCATCTGCCTTCATATTTATCACATTTCAAGTCATACTCATGAAGAAATTTGTGAGTCAACATGGACTTCACGTGAATGCTTGTTCATGCGATTCCTTCAAACCAAGTCAACTCAAACATCATTTGCCTTCCTACTGATCACATTTGAAATCATTCTGAAGAAGAAATTTGTGTGTCAACATGAAATTCACGTTAAATCAAACTTCATGACTCTTCTGCACTTCAAATGCTGTTTCTGAGCTGAAATGCACAGTTTGGTCTAATATGCTGTTCATGCAATTCCTTACATAAACAACACCTTAAACATCATCTGCCTTCATACTGATCACATTTCGAGTCATACTGATGAAGAAATTTGTGAGTCAACATGAAATTCGAGTTAATGTAGCCTTCATGACTTGTCTGCTCTTCAAATGCTGTTTCTGAGCTCAAATTGACATTTTGCTCCAATAATGTTGTCCCTGCAAATCGTTACATCCAGAACACCTAAAACATCATCTGCCTTCACACTGATCACATTTCAAGTCATTCTGAAGAAGAACTTTGTGTGTCAACATGAACTTCACATCAATGTTGCCTTCCTGATTTTCCAGCTCTTCAAATGCTGTTTCTGACCTGAAATGCACAGTTTGGTCAAATATGCTGTTCATGCAATTCGCTAGATGCAGAACACCTAAAACATCATCTGCCTTCATACTGATCACATTTCAAGTCATTGTGAAGAAGAACTTTGTGAGTCAACATGAAATTAACGTCAATGTTGCCTTCCTGATTTTCCTGCTCTTCAAATCCTGTTTCTGAGCTGAAATGCATAGTTTGGTCAAATATGCTGTTCATGCAATTCCGTACTTACACCTTGAATATAATTTTCCTTCATATTTATCACATTTCAAGTCATTCTGAGTTACAAATTTGTTTGTCAACATGAACTTCACGTTAAATCAAACTTCATGACTCTTCTGCACTTCAAATGGTTGTGCTGTGCTGAAATGCACAGTTTGGTCTAATATGCTGCTCATGCAATTCCTTACATAAACAACACCTTAAACATCATCTGCCTTCATATTTATCACATTTCAAGTCATACTGATGAAGAAATTTGTGAGTCAACATGGACTTCACGTGAATGCTTGTTCATGCGATTCCTTCAAACCAAGTCAACTCAAACATCATTTGCCTTCCTACTGATCACATTTGAAATCATTCTGAAGAGGAAATTTGTGTGTCAACATGAAATTCGCGTTAATGTAGCCTTCATGACTTGTCTGCGCTTCAAATGCTGTTTCTGAGCTCAAATTGACATTTTGCTCCAATAACGTTGTCCCCGCAATTCGTTACATCCAGAACACTTAAAACATCATTTTCCTTCATATTTATCACATTTCAAGTCATACTCATGAAGAAATTTGTGAGTCAACATGGACTTCACGTGAATGCTTGTTCATGCGATTCCTTCAAACCAAGTCAACTCAAACATCATTTGCCTTCCTACTGATCACATTTGAAATCATTCTGAAGAAGAAATTTGTGTGTCAACATGAAATTCACGTTAAATCAAAACTTCATGACTCTTCTGCACTTCAAATGCTGTTTCTGAGCTGAAATGCACAGTTTGGTCTAATATGCTGTTCATGCAATTCCTTACATAAACAACACCTTAAACATCATCTGCCTTCATACTGATCACATTTCAAGTCATACTGATGAAGAAATTTGTGAGTCAACATGAAATTCGAGTTAATGTAGCCTTCATGACTTGTCTGCTCTTCAAATGCTGTTTCTGAGCTCAAATTGACATTTTGCTCCAATAATGTTGTCCCTGCAAATCGTTACATCCAGAACACCTAAAACATCATCTGCCTTCACACTGATCACATTTCAAGTCATTCTGAAGAAGAACTTTGTGTGTCAACATGAACTTCACATCAATGTTGCCTTCCTGATTTTCCAGCTCTTCAAATGCTGTTTCTGACCTGAAATGCACAGTTTGGTCAAATATGCTGTTCATGCAATTCGCTAGATGCAGAACACCTAAAACATCATCTGCCTTCATACTGATCACATTTCAAGTCATTGTGAAGAAGAACTTTGTGAGTCAACATGAAATTCACGTCAATGTTGCCTTCCTGATTTTCCTGCTCTTCAAATCCTGTTTCTGAGCTGAAATGCATAGTTTGGTCAAATATGCTGTTCATGCAATTCCTTACTTACACCTTGAATATAATTTTCCTTCATATCTATCACATTTCAAGTCATTCTGAGTTACAAATTTGTTTGTCAACATGAACTTCACGTTAAATCAAACTTCATGACTCTTCTGCACTTCAAATGGTTGTGCTGTGCTGAAATGCACAGTTTGGTCTAATATGCTGTTCATGCAATTCCTTACATAAACAACACCTTAAACATCATCTGCCTTCATATTTATCACATTTCAAGTCATACTGATGAAGAAATTTGTGAGTCAACATGGACTTCACGTGAATGCTTGTTCATGCGATTCCTTCAAACCAAGTCAACTCAAACATCATTTGCCTTCCTACTGATCACATTTGAAATCATTCTGAAGAAGAAATTTGTGTGTCAACATGAAATTCGCGTTAATGTAGCCTTCATGACTTGTCTGCGCTTCAAATGCTGTTTCTGAGCTCAAATTGACATTTTGCTCCAATAATGTTGTCCCCGCAATTCGTTACATCCAGAACACTTAAAACATCATTTTCCTTCATATTTATCACATTTCAAGTCATTCCGAAGAAGAACTTTGTGTGTCAACATGAAAGTCACGTCAATGTTACCTTCCTGATTTTCCTGCACTTCAAATGCTGTTTCTGAGCTGAAATGCACAGTTTGGTCAAATATGCTGTTCATGCAATTCGCTACATGCAGAACACGTAAAACATCATCTGTCTTCACACTGATCACATTTCAAGTCATTCTGAAGAAGAAGTTTGTGTGTCAACATGAACTTCACATCAATGTTGCCTTCATGATTTTCCAGCGCTTCAAATGATGTTTCTGAGCTGAAATGCACAGTTTGGTCAAATATGCTGTTCATGCAATTCCTCACATAAACAACACCTTAAACATCATCGGCCTTCATACTGATCACATTTCAAGTCATTCTGAAGAAGAACTTTGTGTGTCAACATGAACTTCACATCAATGTTGCCTTCCTGATTTTCCTGCGCTTCAAATGCTGTTTCTCAGCTGAAATGCACAGTTTGGTCAAATATGCTGTTCATGCAATTCGCTACATGCAGAACACCTAAAACATCATTTTCCTTCATGTTTATCACATTTCAAGTCATTCTGAAGAAGAACTTTGTGTGTCAACATGAAATTCACGTCAATGTTTGCCTTCCTGATTTTCCTGCGCTTCAAATGCTGTTTCTGAGCTGAAATGCACAGTTTGGTCAAATATGCAGTTCATGCAATTCCTCACATAAACATCATCTGCCTTCATATTCATCACAGTTCAAGTCATTCTGAGGAAGAAATTTGTGTGTCAACATGAACTTCATGTCAAAGTTGCCTTCCTGGTTTTCCTGCGTTTCAAATGGTGGTGCTGTGCTGAAATGCACAGTTTGGTCTAATATGCTGTTCATGCAATTCCTTACATAAACAACACCTTAAACATCATCTGCCTTCATACTGATCACATTTCAAGTCATTCTGAAGAAGAACTTTGTGTGTCAACATGAAATTCAGGTCAATGTTACCTTCCTGATTTTCCTGCGCTTCAAATGCTGTTTCTGAGCTGAAATGCATAGTTTGGTCAAATACGCTGTTCATGCAATTCGCTACATGCAGAACACCTAAAACATCATTTTCCTTCATATTCATCACAGTTCAAGTCATTCTGAGGAAGAAATTTGTTTGTCAACATGAACTTCACGTTAAATCAAACTTCATGACTCTTCTGCGCTTCAAATGGTGGTGCTGTGCTGAAATGCACAGTTTGGTCAAATATGCTGTTCATGCAATTCCTTACATAAACAACACCTTAAACATCATCTGCCTTCATATTTATCACATTTCAAGTCATTCTGAAGAAGAACTTTGTGTCTCAACATGAACTTCACGTCAATGTTGCCTTCCTGATTTTCCTGCGCTTCAAATGCTGTTTCTGAGCTGAAATGCACAGTTTGGTCAAATATGCTGTTCATGCAATTCCTTACATAAACAAGACCTTAAACATCATTTTCTTTCATATTCATCACATTTCAAGTCATTCTGAGAAACAAATTTGTCTGTCAACATGAACTTCACGTGAATGTGTATTCATGCCATTCCTTCAAACCAAGTCAACTCAAACATCATTTGTCTTCCTACCGATCACATTTCAAGTCATTCTGAAGAAGAAATTTGTTTGTCAACATGAATTTCACGTTAAATCAAACTTCATGACTCTTCTGCGCTTCAAATGGTGGTGCTGTGCTGAAATGCACAGTTTGGTCTAATATGCTGCTCATGCAATTCGCTACATGCAGAACACTTAAAACATCATTTTCCTTCATATCTATCACATTTCAAGGCATTCTGAAGAAGAACTTTGTGTGTCAACATGAAAGTCAGGTCAATGTTACCTTTTTGATTATTATGCGCTTCAAATACAGTTTGAACTTAAATCAAAACTTCATGACTCGTCTGCGCTTCAAATGGTGGTGCTGTGCTGAAATGCACAGTTTGGTCTAATATGCTGCTCATGCAATTCCTTACATAAACAACACCTTAAACATCATCTGCCTTCATATTTATCACATTTCAAGTCATACTGAAGAGGAACTTAGAGAGTCAACATGAAATTCACGTCAATGTTGCCTTCCTGATAATTCTGCGCTTCAAATGCTGTTTCTGAGCTGAAATGCACAGTTTGGTCACATATGTTGTTCATGCAATTCGCTACATGCAGAACACCTAAAACATCATTTTCCTTCATATCTATCACATTTCAAGTTATTCTGAGTAACAAATTTGTTTGTCAACATGAACTTCACGTTAAATCAAACTTCATGACTCCTCTGCACTTCAGATGGTTGTGCTGTGCTGAAATGCACAGTTTGGTCTAATATGCTGTTCATGCAATTCCTTACATAAACAACACCTTAAACATCATCTGCCTTCATATTTATCACATTTCAAGTCATACTCATGAAGAAATTTGTGAGTCAACATGGACTTCACGTGAATGCTTGTTCATGCGATTCCTTCAAACCAAGTCAACTCAAACATCATTTGCCTTCCTACTGATCACATTTGAAATCATTCTGAAGAAGAAATTTGTGTGTCAACATGAAATTCACGTTAAATCAAACTTCATGACTCTTCTGCACTTCAAATGCTGTTTCTGAGCTGAAATGCACAGTTTGGTCTAATATGCTGTTCATGCAATTCCTTACATAAACAACACCTTAAACATCATCTGCCTTCATACTGATCACATTTCGAGTCATACTGATGAAGAAATTTGTGAGTCAACATGAAATTCGAGTTAATGTAGCCTTCATGACTTGTCTGCTCTTCAAATGCTGTTTCTGAGCTCAAATTGACATTTTGCTCCAATAATGTTGTCCCTGCAAATCGTTACATCCAGAACACCTAAAACATCATCTGCCTTCACACTGATCACATTTCAAGTCATTCTGAAGAAGAACTTTGTGTGTCAACATGAACTTCACATCAATGTTGCCTTCCTGATTTTCCAGCTCTTCAAATGCTGTTTCTGACCTGAAATGCACAGTTTGGTCAAATATGCTGTTCATGCAATTCGCTAGATGCAGAACACCTAAAACATCATCTGCCTTCATACTGATCACATTTCAAGTCATTGTGAAGAAGAACTTTGTGAGTCAACATGAAATTAACGTCAATGTTGCCTTCCTGATTTTCCTGCTCTTCAAATCCTGTTTCTGAGCTGAAATGCATAGTTTGGTCAAATATGCTGTTCATGCAATTCCGTACTTACACCTTGAATATAATTTTCCTTCATATTTATCACATTTCAAGTCATTCTGAGTTACAAATTTGTTTGTCAACATGAACTTCACGTTAAATCAAACTTCATGACTCTTCTGCACTTCAAATGGTTGTGCTGTGCTGAAATGCACAGTTTGGTCTAATATGCTGCTCATGCAATTCCTTACATAAACAACACCTTAAACATCATCTGCCTTCATATTTATCACATTTCAAGTCATACTGATGAAGAAATTTGTGAGTCAACATGGACTTCACGTGAATGCTTGTTCATGCGATTCCTTCAAACCAAGTCAACTCAAACATCATTTGCCTTCCTACTGATCACATTTGAAATCATTCTGAAGAGGAAATTTGTGTGTCAACATGAAATTCGCGTTAATGTAGCCTTCATGACTTGTCTGCGCTTCAAATGCTGTTTCTGAGCTCAAATTGACATTTTGCTCCAATAATGTTGTCCCCGCAATTCGTTACATCCAGAACACTTAAAACATCATTTTCCTTCATATTTATCACATTTCAAGTCATTCCGAAGAAGAACTTTGTGTGTCAACATGAAAGTCACGTCAATGTTACCTTCCTGATTTTCCTGCACTTCAAATGCTGTTTCTGAGCTGAAATGCACAGTTTGGTCAAATATGCTGTTCATGCAATTCGCTACATGCAGAACACGTAAAACATCATCTGTCTTCACACTGATCACATTTCAAGTCATTCTGAAGAAGAACTTTGTGTGTCAACATGAACTTCACATCAATGTTGCCTTCATGATTTTCCAGCGCTTCAAATGATGTTTCTGAGCTGAAATGCACAGTTTGGTCAAATATGCTGTTCATGCAATTCCTCACATAAACAACACCTTAAACATCATCGGCCTTCATACTGATCACATTTCAAGTCATTCTGAAGAAGAACTTTGTGTGTCAACATGAACTTCACATCAATGTTGCCTTCCTGATTTTCCTGCGCTTCAAATGCTGTTTCTCAGCTGAAATGCACAGTTTGGTCAAATATGCTGTTCATGCAATTCGCTACATGCAGAACACCTAAAACATCATTTTCCTTCATGTTTATCACATTTCAAGTCATTCTGAAGAAGAACTTTGTGTGTCAACATGAAATTCACGTCAATGTTTGCCTTCCTGATTTTCCTGCGCTTCAAATGCTGTTTCTGAGCTGAAATGCACAGTTTGGTCAAATATGCAGTTCATGCAATTCCTCACATAAACATCATCTGCCTTCATATTCATCACAGTTCAAGTCATTCTGAGGAAGAAATTTGTTTGTCAACATGAACTTCACGTTAAATCAAACTTCATGACTTGTCTGCGCTTCAAATGCTGTGTCTGAGCTCAAATTGACGTTTTGCTCCAATATTGTTTTCCCTGCAATTCGTTACTTCCAGAACACTTAAAGCATCATTTTTCTTCATATTTATCACATTTCAAGTCATTCTGAAGAACAACTTTGTGTGTCAACATGAACTTCACGTTAAATCAAACTTCATGACTCTTCTGCGCTTCAAATGGTGGTGCTGTGCTGAAATGCACAGTTTGGTGAAATATGCTGTTCATGCAATTCCTTACATAAACAACACCTTAAACATCATCTGCCTTCATATTTATCACATTTCAAGTCATTCTGAAGAACAACTTTGTGTGTCAACATGAACTTCACGTCAATGTTGCCTTCCTGGTTTTCCTGCGCTTCAAATGCTGTTTCTGAGCTGAAATGCACAGTTTGGTCAAATATGCTGTTCATGCAATTCGCTACATGCAGAACACCTAAAACATCATCTGCCTTCATATTTATCACATTTCAAGTCATTCTGAAAAAGAACTTTGTGTGTTAACATGAACTTCACGTCAATGTTGCCTTCCTGGTTTTCCTGCGCTTCAAATGCTGTTTCTGAGCTGAAATGCACAGTTTGGTGAAATATGGTGTTCATGCAATTCGCTACATGCAGAACACCTAAAACATCATCTGCCTTCATATTTATCACATTTCAAGTCGTTCTGAAGAAGAACTTTGTGTGTCAACATGAAATTTACGTCAATGTTGCCTTCCTGATTTTCCTGCGCTTCAAATGGTGGTGCTGTGCTGAAATGCACAGTTTGGTCTAATATGCTGTTCATGCAATTCCTTACATAAACAACACCTTAAACATCATCTGCCTTCATACTGATCACATTTCAAGTCATTCTGAAGAAGAACTTTGTGTGTCAACATGAAATTCAGGTCAATGTTACCTTCCTGATTTTCCTGCGCTTCAAATGCTGTTTCTGAGCTGAAATGCACAGTTTGGTCAAATATGCTGTTCATGCAATTCCTTACATAAACAACACCTTAAACATCATCTGCCTTCATACGGATCACATTTCAAGTCATTCTGACGAACTTTCTGAGTCAACATGAAATTCACGTCAATGTTGCCTTCCTGATTTTCCTGCGCTTCAAATGCTGTTTCTGAGCTGAAATGCACAGTTTGGTCAAATATGCTGTTCATGCAATTCGCTACATGCAGAACACGTAAAACATCATCTGTCTTCACACGGATCACATTTCAAGTCATTCTGACGAACTTTCTGAGTCAACATGAAATTCACGTCAATGTTGCCTTCCTGATTTTCCTGCGCTTCAAATGCTGTTTCTCAGCTGAAATGCACAGTTTGGTCAAATATGCTGTTCATGCAATTCGCTACATGCAGAACACCTAAAACATCATTTTCCTTCATGTTTATCACATTTCAAGTCATTCTGAAGAAGAACTTTGTGTGTCAACATGAAATTCACGTCAATGTTTGCCTTCCTGATTTTCCTGCGCTTCAAATGCTGTTTCTGAGCTGAAATGCACAGTTTGGTCAAATATGCTTTTCATGCAATTCCTTACATAAACAACACCTTAAACATCATCTGCCTTCATACGGATCACATTTCAAGTCATTCTGACGAACTTTCTGAGTCAACATGAAATTCACGTCAATGTTGCCTTCCTGATTTTCCTGCGCTTCAAATGCTGTTTCTGAGCTGAAATGCACAGTTTGGTCAAATACACTGTTCATGCAATTCGCTATATGCAGAACACCTAAAACATCATTTTCCTTCATATTCATCACAGTTCAAGTCATTCTGAGGAAGAAATTTGTTTGTCAACATGAACTTCACGTTAAATCAAACTTCATGACTCGTCTGCGCTTCAAATGGTGGTGCTGTGCTGAAATGCACAGTTTGGTCTAATATGCTGTTCATGCAATTCCTTACATAAACAACACCTTAAACATCATCTGCCTTCATATTTATCACATTTCAAGTCATACTGATGAAGAAATTTGTGAGTCAACATGGACTTCACGTGAATGCTTGTTCATGCGATTCCTTCAAACCAAGTCAACTCAAACATCATTTGCCTTCCGACTGATCACATTTGAAATCATTCTGAAGAAGAAATGTGTGTCAACATGAAATTCGCGTTAATGTAGCCTTCATGACTTGTCTGTTCTTCAAATGCTGTTTCTGAGCTCAAATTGACATTTTGCTCAAATATGTTGTCCCGACAATTCGCTACATGCAGAACACCTAAAACATCATTTCCTTCATGTTTATCACATTTCAAGTCATTCTGAAGAAGAACTTTGTGTGTCAACATGAAATTCACGTCAATGTTGCCTTCCTGATTTTCCTGCTCTTCAAATGCTGTTTCTGAGCTCAAATTGACATTTAGCTCAAATATGTTGTCCCTGCAATTCGTTACATCCAGAACACCTAAAACATCATTTTCCTTCATATTTATCACAGTTCAAGTCATTCTGAGGAAGAAATTTGTTTGTCAACATGAACTTCACGTTAAATCAAACTTCATGACTCTTCTGCGCTTCAAATGGTGGTGCTTTGCTGAAATGCACAGTTTGGTCTAATATGCTGTTCATGCAATTCCTTACATAAACAACACCGTAATCATCATCTGCCTTCATATTTATCACATTTGAAGTCATTCTGAGGAAGAAATTTGTTTGTCAACACGAACTTCACGTTAAATCAAACTTCATGACTCTTCTGCGCTTCAAATGCTGTTTCTGAGCTGAAATGCACAGTTTGGTCAAATATGTTGTTCATGCAAATCGCTAAATGCAGAACCTAAAACATCATTTTCCTTCATATCTATCACATTTCAAGTCATTCTGAAGAAGAACTTTGTGTGTCAACATGAAATTCGCGTTAATATAGCCTTCATGACTTGTCTGCTCTTCAAATGCTGTTTCTGAGCTCAAATTGACATTTTGCTCCAATAATGTTGTCCCTGCAAATCGTTACATCCAGAACACCTAAAACATCATCTGCCTTCACACTGATCACATTTCAAGTCATTCTGAAGAAGAACTTTGTGTGTCAACATGAACTTCACATCAATGTTGCCTTCCTGATTTTCCAGCTCTTCAAATGCTGTTTCTGACCTGAAATGCACAGTTTGGTCAAATATGCTGTTCATGCAATTCTCGAGATGCAGAACACCTAAAACATCATCTGCCTTCATACTGATCACATTTCAAGTCATTGTGAAGAAGAACTTTGTGAGTCAACATGAAATTCACGTCAATGTTGCCTGCCTGATTTTCCTGCTCTTCAAATCCTTTTTGTGAGCTGAAATGCACAGTTTGGTCAAATATGCTGTTCATGCAATTCCTTACTTACACCTTGAACATAATTTTCCTTCATGTTTATCACATTTCAAGTCATTCTGAGTCACAAATTTTTTTGTCAACATGAACTTCACGTTAAATCAAACTTCATGACTCTTCTGCACTTCAAATGGTTGTGCTGTGCTGAAATGCACAGTTTGGTCTAATATGCTGTTCATGCAATTCCTTACATAAACAACATCTTAAACATCATCTGCCTTCATACTGATCACATTTCAAGTCATTCTGAAGAAGAACTTTGTGAGTCAACATGAAATTCACGTCAATGTTGCCTTCCTGATTTTCCTGTGCTTCAAATGCTGTTTCTGAGCTGAAATGCACAGTTTGGTCAAATATGCTGTTCATGCAATTCGCTACATGCAGAACACGTAAAACATCATCTGTCTTCACACTGATCACATTTCAAGTCATTCTGAAGAAGAACTTTGTGTGTCAACATGAACTTCACATCAATGTTGCCTTCCTGATTTTCCTGCGCTTCAAATGCTGTTTCTCAGCTGAAATGCACAGTTTGGTCAAATATGCTGTTCATGCAATTCGCTACATGCAGAACACCTAAAACATCATTTTCCTTCATGTTTATCACATTTCAAGTCATTCTGAAGAAGAACTTTGTGTGTCAACATGAAATTGACGTCAATGTTTGCCTTCCTGATTTTCCTGCGCTTCAAATGCTGTTTCTGAGCTGAAATGCACAGTTTGGTCAAATATGCTGTTCATGCAATTCCTCACAAAAACAACACCTTAAACATCATCTGCCTTCATATTCATCACAGTTCAAGTCATTCTGAGGAAGAAATTTGTTTGTCAACATGAACTTCACGTTAAATCAAACTTCATGACTTGTCTGCGCTTCAAATGCTGTTTCTGAGCTCAAATTGACGTTTTGCTCCAATAATGTTTTCCCTGCAGTTCGTTACTTCCAGAACACTTAAAACATCATTTTTCTTCATATTTATCACATTTCAAGTCATTCTGAAGAAGAACTTTGTGTGTCAACATGAACTTCAGGTCAATGTTAACTTCCTGATTTTCCTGCGCTTCAAATGCTGTTTCTGAGCTCAAATTGACGTTTTGCTCCAATAATGTTTTTCCTGCAATTCGTTACTTCCAGAACACTTAAAACATCATTTTTCTTCATATTTATCACATTTCAAGTCATTCTGAAGAAGAACTTTGTGTGTCAACATGAAATTTACGTCAATGTTGCCTTCCTGATTTTCCTGCGCTTCAAATAGTGGTGCTGTGCTGAAATGCACAGTTTGGTCTAATATGCTGTTCATGCAATTCCTTACATAAACAACACCTTAAACATCATCTGCCTTCATACTGATCACATTTCAAGTCATTCTGAAGAAGAACTTTGTGTGTCAACATGAAATTCACGTCAATGTTACCTTCCTGATTTTCCTGCGCTTCAAATGCTGTTTCTGAGCTGAAATGCACAGTTTGGTCAAATATGCTGTTCATGCAATTCGCTACATGCCGAACACCTAAAACATCATTTTCCTTCATATTCATCACATTTCAAGTCATTCTGAAGAAGAACTTTGTGTGTCAACATGAAATTCACGTTAATGTTGCCTTTTTGATTTTCCTGCGCTTCAAATGCTGTTTCTGAGCTGAAATGCACAGTTTGGTCAAATATGCTGTTCATGCAATTCCTTACATAAACAACACCTTAAACATCATTTTCTTTCATATTCATCACATTTCAAGTCATTCTGAGAAACAAATTTGTCTGTCAACATGAACTTCACGTGAATGTGTGTTCATGCCATTCCTTCAAACCAAGTCAACTCAAACATCATTTGCCTTCCTACTGATCACCTTTGAAATCATTCTGAAGAAGAAATTTGTGTGTCAACATGAAATTCGCGTTAATGTAGCCTTCATGACTTGTCTGCGCTTCAAATGCTGTTTCTGAGCTCAAATTGACATTTTGCTCAAATATGTTGTCCCTGCATGTCGTTACATCCAGAAGACCGAAAACATCATTTTCCTTCATATTTATCACAGTTCAAGTCATTCTGAGTAAGAAATTTGTTTGTCAACATGAATTTCACGTTAAATCAAACTTCATGACTCTTCTGCGCTTCAAATGGTGGTGCTGTGCTGAAATGCACAGTTTGGTCTAATATGCTGCTCATGCAATTCGCTACATGCAGAACACTTAAAACATCATTTTCCTTCATATCTATCACATTTCAAGGCATTCTGAAGAAGAACTTTGTGTGTCAACATGAAACTCAGGTCAATGTTACCTTTTGATTATCCTGCGCTTCAAATGCAGTTTGAACTTAAATCAAAACTTCATGACTCGTCTGCGCTTCAAATGGTGGTGCTGTGCTGAAATGCACAGTTTGGTCTAATATGCTGCTCATGCAATTCCTTACATAAACAACACCTTAAACATCATCTGCCTTCATATTTATCACATTTCAAGTCATACTGAAGAGGAACTTAGAGAGTCAACATGAAATTCACGTCAATGTTGCCTTCCTGATTATTCTGCGCTTCAAATGCTGTTTCTGAGCTGAAATGCACAGTTTGGTCACAGATGTTGTTCATGCAATTCGCTACATGCAGAACACCTAAAACATCATTTTCCTTCATATCTATCACATTTCAAGTTATTCTGAGTAACAAATTTGTTTGTCAACATGAACTTCACGTTAAATCAAACTTCATGACTCCTCTGCACTTCAGATGGTTGTGCTGTGCTGAAATGCAGAGTTTGGTCTAATATGCTGTTCATGCAATTCCTTACATAAACAACACCTTAAACATCATCTGCCTTCATATTTATCACATTTCAAGTCATGCTCATGAAGAAATTTGTGAGTCAACATGGACTTCACGTGAATGCTTGTTCATGCGATTCCTTCAAACCAAGTCAACTCAAACATCATTTGCCTTCCGACTGATCACATTTGAAATCATTCTGAAGAAGAAATTTGTGTGTCAACATAAATTCACGTTAAATCAAAACTTCATGACTCTTCTGCACTTCAAATGCTGTTTCTGAGCTGAAATGCACAGTTTGGTCTAATATGCTGTTCATGCAATTCCTTACATAAACAACACCTTAAACATCATTTTCCTTCATATTTATCACATTTCAAGTCATTCTGAGTAACAAATTTGTGTGTCAACATGGACTTCGTGTGAATGCTTCTTCATGCGATTCCTTCAAACCAAGTCAACTCAAACATCATTTGCCTTCCTACTGATCACCTTTGAAATCATTCTGAAGAAGAAATTTGTGTGTCAACATGAAATTCGCGTTAATGTAGCCTTCATGACTTGTCTGCTCTTCAAATGCTGTTTGTGAGCTCAAATTGACATTTTGCTCCAATAATGTTGTCCCCGCAATTCGTTACATCCAGAACACTTAAAACATCATTTTCCTTCATATTTATCACATTTCAAGTCATTCCGAAGAAGAACTTTGTGTGTCAACATGAAAGTCACGTCAATGTTACCTTCCTGATTTTCCTGCACTTCAAATGCTGTTTCTGAGCTGAAATGCACAGTTTGGTCAAATATGCTGTTCATGCAATTCGCTACATGCAGAACACGTAAAACATCATCTGTCTTCACACTGATCACATTTCAAGTCATTCTGAAGAAGTACTTTGTGTGTCAACATGAACTTCACATCAATGTTGCCTTCATGATTTTCCAGCGCTTCAAATGATGTTTCTGAGCTGAAATGCACAGTTTGGTCAAATATGCTGTTCATGCAATTCCTCACATAAACAACACCTTAAACATCATCGGCCTTCATACTGATCACATTTCAAGTCATTCTGAAGAAGAACTTTGTGTGTCAACATGAACTTCACATCAATGTTGCCTTCCTGATTTTCCTGCGCTTCAAATGCTGTTTCTCAGCTGAAATGCACAGTTTGGTCAAATATGCTGTTCATGCAATTCGCTACATGCAGAACACCTAAAACATCATTTTCCTTCATGTTTATCACATTTCAAGTCATTCTGAAGAAGAACTTTGTGTGTCAACATGAAATTCACGTCAATGTTTGCCTTCCTGATTTTCCTGCGCTTCAAATGCTGTTTCTGAGCTGAAATGCACAGTTTGGTCAAATATGCAGTTCATGCAATTCCTCACATAAACATCATCTGCCTTCATATTCATCACAGTTCAAGTCATTCTGAGGAAGAAATTTGTTTGTCAACATGAACTTCACGTTAAATCAAACTTCATGACTTGTCTGCGCTTCAAATGCTGTGTCTGAGCTCAAATTGACGTTTTGCTCCAATATTGTTTTCCCTGCAATTCGTTACTTCCAGAACACTTAAAACATCATTTTCTTCATATTTATCACATTTCAAGTCATTCTGAAGAACAACTTTGTGTGTCAACATGAACTTCACGTTAAATCAAACTTCATGACTCTTCTGCGCTTCAAATGGTGGTGCTGTGCTGAAATGCACAGTTTGGTGAAATATGCTGTTCATGCAATTCCTTACATAAACAACACCTTAAACATCATCTGCCTTCATATTTATCACATTTCAAGTCATTCTGAAGAACAACTTTGTGTGTCACATGAACTTCACGTCAATGTTGCCTTCCTGGTTTTCCTGCGCTTCAAATGCTGTTTCTGAGCTGAAATGCACAGTTTGGTCAAATATGCTGTTCATGCAATTCGCTACATGCAGAACACCTAAAACATCATCTGCCTTCATATTTATCACATTTCAAGTCATTCTGAAAAAGAACTTTGTGTGTTAACATGAACTTCACGTCAATGTTGCCTTCCTGGTTTTCCTGCGCTTCAAATGCTGTTTCTGAGCTGAAATGCACAGTTTGGTGAAATATGGTGTTCATGCAATTCGCTACATGCAGAACACCTAAAACATCATCTGCCTTAATATTTATCACATTTCAAGTCGTTCTGAAGAAGAACTTTGTGTGTCAACATGAAATTTACGTCAATGTTTCCTTCCTGAATTTCCTGCGCTTCAAATGGTGGTGCTGTGCTGAAATGCACAGTTTGGTCTAATATGCTGTTCATGCAATTCCTTACATAAACAACACCTTAAACATCATCTGCCTTCATACTGATCACATTTCAAGTCATTCTGAAGAAGAACTTTGTGTGTCAACATGAAATTCAGGTCAATGTTACCTTCCTGATTTTCCTGCGCTTCAAATGCTGTTTCTGAGCTGAAATGCACAGTTTGGTCAAATATGCTGTTCATGCAATTCCTTACATAAACAACACCTTAAACATCATCTGCCTTCATACGGATCACATTTCAAGTCATTCTGACGAACTTTCTGAGTCAACATGAAATTCACGTCAATGTTGCCTTCCTGATTTTCCTGCGCTTCAAATGCTGTTTCTGAGCTGAAATGCACAGTTTGGTCAAATATGCTGTTCATGCAATTCGCTACATGCAGAACACGTAAAACATCATCTGTCTTCACACTGATCACATTTCAAGTCATTTTGAAGAAGAACTTTGTGTGTCAACATGAACTTCACATCAATGTTGCCTTCATGATTTTCCAGCGCTTCAAATGATGTTTCTGAGCTGAAATGCACAGTTTGGTCAAATATGCTTTCATGCAATTCCTCACATAAACAACACCTTAAACATCATCGGCCTTCATACTGATCACATTTCAAGTCATTCTGAAGAAGAACTTTGTGTGTCAACATGAACTTCACATCAATGTTGCCTTCCTGATTTTCCTGCGCTTCAAATGCTGTTTCTCAGCTGAAATGCACAGTTTGGTCAAATATGCTGTTCATGCAATTCGCTACATGCAGAACACCTAAAACATCATTTTCCTTCATGTTTATCACATTTCAAGTCATTCTGAAGAAGAACTTTGTGTGTCAACATGAAATTCACGTCAATGTTTGCCTTCCTGATTTTCCTGCGCTTCAAATGCTGTTTCTGAGCTGAAATGCACAGTTTGGTCAAATATGCTGTTCATGCAATTCCTCACATAAACATCATCTGCCTTCATATTCATCACAGTTCAAGTCATTCTGAGGAAGAAATTTGTTTGTCAACATGAACTTCACGTTAAATCAAACTTCATGACTTGTCTGCGCTTCAAATGCTGTGTCTGAGCTCAAATTGACGTTTTGCTCCAATATTGTTTTCCCTGCAATTCGTTACTTCCAGAACACTTAAAACATCATTTTTCTTCATATTTATCACATTTCAAGTCATTCTGAAGAACAACTTTGTGTGTCAACATGAACTTCACGTTAAATCAAACTTCATGACTCTTCTGCGCTTCAAATGGTGGTGCTGTGCTGAAATGCACAGTTTGGTGAAATATGCTGTTCATGCAATTCCTTACATAAACAACACCTTAAACATCATCTGCCTTCATATTTATCACATTTCAAGTCATTCTGAAGAACAACTTTGTGTGTCAACATGAACTTCACGTCAATGTTGCCTTCCTGGTTTCCTGCGCTTCAAATGCTGTTTCTGAGCTGAAATGCACAGTTTGGTCAATATGCTGTTCATGCAATTCGCTACATGCAGAACACCTAAAACATCATCTGCCTTCATATTTATCACATTTCAAGTCATTCTGAAAAAGAACTTTGTGTGTTAACATGAACTTCACGTCAATGTTGCCTTCCTGGTTTTCCTGCGCTTCAAATGCTGTTTCTGAGCTGAAATGCACAGTTTGGTGAAATATGGTGTTCATGCAATTCGCTACATGCAGAACACCTAAAACATCATCTGCCTTCATATTTATCACATTTCAAGTCGTTCTGAAGAAGAACTTTGTGTGTCAACATGAAATTTACGTCAATGTTGCCTTCCTGATTTTCCTGCGCTTCAAATGCTGTTTCTGAGCTGAAATGCACAGTTTGGTCAAATTTGCTGTTCATGCAATTCCTTACATAAACAACACCTTAAACATCATCTGCCTTCATACGGATCACATTTCAAGTCATTCTGACGAACTTTCTGAGTCAACATGAAATTCACGTCAATGTTGCCTTCCTGATTTTCCTGCGCTTCAAATGCTGTTTCTGAGCTGAAATGCACAGTTTGGTCAAATACACTGTTCATGCAATTCGCTACATGCAGAACACCTAAAACATCATTTTCCTTCATATTCATCACAGTTCAAGTCATTCTGAGGAAGAAATTTGTTTGTCAACATGAACTTCACGTTAAATCAAACTTCATGACTCGTCTGCGCTTCAAATGGTGGTGCTGTGCTGAAATGCACAGTTTGGTCTAATATGCTGTTCATGCAATTCCTTACATAAACAACACCTTAAACATCATCTGCCTTCATATTTATCACATTTCAAGTCATACTGATGAAGAAATTTGTGAGTCAACATGGACTTCACGTGAATGCTTGTTCATGCGATTCCTTCAAACCAAGTCAACTCAAACATCATTTGCCTTCCGACTGATCACATTTGAAATCATTCTGAAGAAGAAATGTGTGTCAACATGAAATTCGCGTTAATGTAGCCTTCATGACTTGTCTGTTCTTCAAATGCTGTTTCTGAGCTCAAATTGACATTTTGCTCAAATATGTTGTCCCGACAATTCGCTACATGCAGAACACCTAAAACATCATTTCCTTCATGTTGTTCGCCAGTCTAGCCTTTTTTAACCCTTGCCTCAGGTTAAAGTTGGTCCAGCTCTCCGTTTAAAGGGTTAGATTCTATCTGCCTATTAGTATTTCACCTAACAGGTTTCAGCAGAATAAATTAAGCTGGAATCGAGAGATACTCGCCCAGGTTCTAACTGCCTTGCATCCGAATGTCTCACCCCTCTTATCTGATAAATGCTATCCCACCAAGCAGCCTTTCTTAGTAGTAGAATTGATCTATCATTCACATTCGTTATTGGTCAGCTTCTCTCTAAGGACTTGCCTGCACTTGGTGCTATTCCTGGGTTCGTTTTAGAGGTTTGGAAAGAACTAACCTCAGGGGTAATGTTTAAACACTCTCACTTTAGACTAAGCAACCTTTAAGAACCATTGGATTGAATGCACACAATCAACTTAACTTTTTACCACTATGCAGATTTCAGTGGTTTATAATAATTTCATTAGGCTTCTCTTTAAATGCAATAGAGCGTTTTATTAAGCAAATATTAGCAAGAGCACAGCATCAATTCATGATTAAAACAATTAATTATTTCTGATTATAAATGATATTAAAGTAAATAAATTGAGCGTACCTGACAATCTTCTCTAATTATTAAATTTAGGAGAGAGAGCAAACAGTATGGCCACTACCGTATCACTCGGTCTTGTCTTGCGTCTGGGAAAAGCACTCAGTTGTCCGGAGGACTTGGTACGATGTCTTCTTTGTGGACAAAAGGATCTTATCCTCGGCAGGGGGAGCGGAGGAGTCCTGTAAGCCAATCGTGGTCTGGCAGTTATCTTCTGGAATTGGCTGGAACGTTAGTGCTTACGCCCCAGCTGTCTTCTCTGTTGGTATGGTGGTGATGGAAAACCCTCGTCTGGTCAGGCTGTAGTGGGGCACTGGGTCTCCCAGCCCCGGGGAGGGGAACAGCCCGGTGCTGTTGCCTCCTTTGCCTCTTCGGGTGTAGTCGGATCTTCCTCTATTGGTTTCTTCTGGATAACTTCAGAACCTCTTAGGACTCTCCGTTTGGCAGAGTGTGGTCTTCGCTTGTTGAACAAGTCAGAAAAAGACTTTGCTTCCAACGTTGTCCTCAGCGATCTCTGGAG